>NC_091687.1:46468712-46771742 GCF_041296265.1 Equus caballus
CCAATCTTGACTGCATTATTCTTTACCCTTTGCAATTTATTTATTGCTTGTATTATACAATCATAACATAAGAGTTGGGATCTTTGGAGACAGTCAGATCTGGGCTTGAATTACCTGCTAACTTGCTGTGTGACTTTGGACAAGTTACTTAGCCTCTCTAAAGCTCATCTCCAAACTGAGGATAATAATACCTCATAAATATTATAACTATGAAATGAACCATATATAAAGTGCTTAGTATAGTTTCTGGCATGGAGTAAGCTATCACTAACTGATAGCTATTAACATTTTTTTCCTGTCAGTGTTGCATATACACAAAACTAATCACATAGTTGTTAAAAAATATTTCATATAAACTAAAAATGAAACCTCTAGTGACTAATTAAGGATGAGACTAGTATTTTGAGAGTTCTGACTTTTCTAATACCACGTTATCAAACTTTAGACCTGTCTAGAGCTTGTTTAATGTGGAAAAAGATTAGTCTGCTGGCTGCATCTCTATGGGCAGATGGAGACACAAAGAATGATCTGGTGAATTCTACTCTGTGTAGTCACGTAGACTTTCACACAGCTTGACCCTAGACACTATGACAAAAGACATGGGCATTTACTTTAGATAGATATTGCTAAGTTGTCTGCCAAAAGATTGTACCAATTTGCCTTACTACCAGTATTGCAAAAAAAAAAAAAAGACAATATTTTTCTACATCCTTTTTAATTTTTCCCAATTTGTTGGCTAAGAAATTGTATCTCTGCATCTTGTTCTTGGACATTTCACTAATTATGAGTGAAGCTGAGCTTATTTTTTTATATGTTATTGGCTATTTACCTAGCTTCTGTGAATTGTTTGATCTTATTCTTTGACCACCTTTCTATTCAATTATTTGTTTTTCTCATTGATTTATAGGAACTTTTTATATAGGTATTGATTAATAACATATATAGCAAATCCTTATTCTCAGTGTTGCCTTCTAATTTTTGATTATGTTGTATTTTAGTCCATAGAAATTATTACTGTTCATGTCAGTGTAAATCTTTTCCTTTAAGGCCTCTGGGTTTTATATCCAACTTAGAAAGATCTTTTCAACTCCAAATTTAAAGAAAAATCTGCATTTTAAATGCTTTTAAACTTTTAAAAAATGTCTAAATTTTTTTCTGAAATTGATCTTTTAGTGTTATATGAAATAGAAATCGAAATTAACGATTCAAGTTAATATTTTCCCTTTAAGAATATCCACTGGTTTTCATGTTATTTTTGAGTACTCCATTTTCTCCCCACTGATTTAAATATTATATTTATTAGTGTATTTTTTAATTTCTGTGCCCTATGTCAATAACATAATCTTTAAATAAATGTGGCTTTTGGGTATGTTTTAACATAGTATAGCAGGTGCTAACTCCTTATTCTTTTTTTTTAATGATAATCTCCTATAATTCTTACTCTTAGATTAAATTTAGAATCCACTTATAAAATCCTATTAAAAATCTATTCAGATTAGATTGAGCTTTCAATTAATTAAAAAATTAATTTGTGGAGCTTTCACACTTTAATTATGTAGTCTTCCATGTAAGAAAGTAGTCTCTTTTTGGCCTTTAAATATCTTTAGTTAAGTTTTCTAATTTTCTTGATATGGATCTTTAACATTTCCAATTATGTCTATTTCTAGGCATTTTATAATTTTTATTACTTATAATAATGTGATCATTTTTATTACATTTCTTGTTTGTTTTTTTGTTTTAAGCTATCACACCAACTAATCTATTAAGTATTTGTTTATTATTTTTAAAGTAATACGTGTACAGAGTTTTAACATCAAAACACAGAGAATAGCTATCCTTGGATTTAGAACACTGATGTGCTGGGGTCAGTTCGTGTGTGTCTCTTCCCAACTCTGTGCTCAGCAGTGATGCGCTGGTAGCTTTAAATCAGCCATGATGGGAGTATTTCCACCAAGGAAACTGGCTCATGCTGCCAGTAGGGCTTTGCTTTTTTTCCAGAGAACAAATTTAAATTTTTTATTTTTTATTTTTTGAGGAAGATTAGCCCTGAGCTAACTACTGCCAATCTTCCTCATTTTTGCTGAGGAAGACTGGCCCTGAGCTAACATCCATGCCCATCTTCCTCTACTTTATACATGGGACACCCACCACAGCATGGCTTTTGCCAAGCAGTGCTATGTCCGCACCCGGGATCCGAACCAGTGAACCCCAGGCCCCTGAAGCAGAACGTGCACATTTAACTGCTGCGCCACCGGCCACCTCAGAGAACAAATTTTAAACATTTGCCAGCCTATCACTGGATCAACACTACTCTACTCCAATTCCTACCCCCAGAAACAATAATTTTCAACATATTTAGCAGTTTCTTTGGCTATGTATAGCTGTTTCTAAATATCATGCTTTACTGGTAAGGGTTTTTTCCTTCATTTTTTAGACATTGTTTATGATATTTACTTCATTCTGTGGGCGATGAGAATTTCACTTTCTTATACCATCCCTCTCTTTCCCACCCTATTACAGTTACATCACATTTTAAGTTAATTCATTATTCAGGTACGTTATTATAACTATGCTAATATTTTTCATGAGAGCTGTTTTATTTACTATAATTTTGGGGTTTTATTCTTTTTGCTGAGGAAGAGTCATGCTGAGCTAACATCTGCCACCAATCTTCCTCTTTTATTTTTTGTACACTAGCTGCTTCCATAGTGTGGCCACTGACAGACGAGTGGTGTAGGCCCATGCCCAGGAACGGAACCTGGGCGCCCTAAGTGGAACGCAGCCAGCTTAACCACTAAGCCACCAGGGCTGGCCTTTGTTTCCATTTTTAAACAATCCTTTCATTCTTATTGGAGTTAATAATTGTCTTATTTTTCTCTACCTAGTTTTCTATGAATCTCCTACACTCACAACCAAATATGTGAAACTCCTTTCAATAAAGTCAAACACACTGGGCAGTCAATACCAGTTTTGCTTCTTCCTTCTTGGAGACATTCTTTTGGGATCCTTCCATCTTCCTGTTCCACTCTGCTCTCTAGGTCTACAGTAGAACTGTCAACCTTGGGCTTTCCTTCACCATCATTCTGGGAATTTCTTGAAGTTCTGTTCCCTTGAATTTCTTTTTCCTGGGCTATTCCTTCATTCTGAAGCAGTCTCAATTAGCTTCCTTAAAAAAGTGGATGGGAGGCACACTTTTTTCTGGGACTTTGCGTGACTGAAAGTATCTTCTTGCCTCATACTTGGTTGATAGTTGAACTGAGGCTAGCACTCAACTTGAAAATCATTTTTCTCTCCGAATTTTAAGGGCATTGCTCTATTTTGTTATAGTTTCCAATGTTGCTGTTAAAAAGTCTGATGCCATACTCATTCCAAATCATTTGTAGGTGGCCCCTTTCATTCTCCCTGGAAGATTTTAAGATCTTTTTTTTTTATCCTGGGAATTCTCAAATTAAAATGGTATGTCTTAAATGGGCATTTTCCCTTCATTTGGTAGGTTTTTTGAGAATGGAAGTGAATGACCAGTTACCTCTGGGATTTATTAATATTTTTAAATTGATTACTGATAATATATAGAAAAGGTTTTTTTTTTTTTTTTTTTAATGTTGTCTTTTAGTTGGCCTCTTGATTGATTTTTTTTTCCTAAAGTTTTCTGTTGATTTTTTTGGATATTTTAGGTAAGCAATCCTATCATCGACAAATAATGACCCTTTCCCGCTATATCTTTTCATATTTATTCTTCATTTTTTCTTATCTTATTTTATTGGCTAGGATGTCTAGACTAATGGAGAATAGTAACTGGAGTAGCAGATAGCCTTTTCTTTGTATGACTTTAATGAGAATGTTCCTAATATTTTGCTATGGATATCTGGGGCATATATTTTTCAAGTCAAGGAAGTTGCCTTCCATTCCTAGCTTAGTATGATCAGCATTAGGAATAAGTGTTAAGTGTTTACTAATTTATTTTGCAACAGTTTTTAACTAATATATATGTATACAAAATTTTGTTTCTTGGATAATTCATTTGAAGCCATGATGCATTGTTTTCTTAAGAAACTGCTGGATTGTTGCTAACATAGTTTTTAGGAATTTTAAATAAATCCTCACAAAATAGGTGTCCTGAGACTACCTATTTCATGCTTTTCTCCTCCTGTTTTGTTATCAGGTTATAGCTGCCTTTAGAAATTTTCTGGCTAGCTCCCTGTTGTTGATATGAGAATTTGGCTAGTTTATTTAAATATCACTTATATGAAGGTATTGAGACTTTTTTTATTAGCCTTATATGTCTTCAGATTTTATACTTATTGCAAAGGACAATTGAAAGAATGTATAGTTTCTGTCATATACAAAATTTCTCTATATGTCTACTTATTGTAAGCTTACTAATTTATTATTATTAAAATGACTAAAATCTTACTTTTGGATACTTTCTTACTTTATAGTTTTTGTGTAAAGGTGTATTAATGTGTCCCACTGTAGTTTTAACTTGTGCCAACATCTTACATATCTAAGAGTGTTAACCTTCAATGCTTTGTTTGATCTACAAAATTTACAACCATGTGCATTATGCCTTGTGTCAATATAAACATGCATATTGTTTCATTTAATGCTTTGGTCTTGTATTGGTCTCCATTTTATCTGACAGCAAAGGTGTGCTCATGGAAGGCTTTCTTTGGGCTTCATGGGCAACAGCAGGCTGGCAGTCTGCTCTTGGGGTAGAGAAGTCTGGTGTGTTTCACTTCTGGGCCCCCATGCTACTTAGTTATCTCCTTGCCCTTTGTGAAAGTTTGGTTTGCTTGTCTCTCTGCCCTGGATATCTAGCCTTCTCAGGGAAGATTCTCCTTTGTTGAAAGTAATTCTCGAGGTTTTATCCTTGGAAGCAAATGCCAGTGTTGCTAGCTGCTTTGTTTTGTGTCTTGGAGAAGGAGAAGGAGGTCCAGCGCTGGCACAGCAGCTTCTTTTTGACTGACGGTCTTTTAATTAATTGCCCCGACGGGTCGTCCTGCTGTGAATTTGCTGACTCCGAGCTTTCAGTTTCTCTGGAGCTTCTTTGGGGAGAAAGGTTCTCACCCTGGCAATGACCTTCTCTTAGGCCATGTGGGTTGAAGTTTTCTCACTGTGGTTTCTGTTAGCTTGATCCATCTTTATTCTCTCTTCTAGAAATCCTTCAGTAGTTCTGGTTTGTTTATGGCATCATTTTTTCTTGATCACTACAGGTATTGTTGAATTCTTAGGATCTGTTTTTTTCTGCCATATTGAGATTTGCAAGAAAATTTTTGCTCAATCTGCTGTCTTGACTTGATCTTGCCACATTCTTTAAAGGACCAGAATTTCAAAAAATGAATATAAATTATCTAAAATATCTAAATATAAGAAATAATATCATAAATTCCACCCAGTTTAAGAATTAGAAGATTATAATGACCATTGGATCCTACTGTGTATTACTGCCCAATACCCCTCCCTCCTTCTCTCTAAGTGGTGACCTGTATCTTAAATTTTGTGCAAATTGTTCCCTTGCTTTTATAATGATTTTACTCTGTATGTTTATATCTCTCAACACTACATCTAGTTTTCCATATTTTTGTTCTTTACGTAAATGGAATGTCATCTTTGGCAGCATATGTTTTTGCTTAACAAATTGTTTGTGAGGTTCATCCCTGTTGATAAACGCAGTTCTAATTCGTTTGTCATTTTTTTCAGATGTAGAGTATTCCACTGAATAAAGATGGCTCTTGTTCTCTTGTTGGTGATCATCTGAGTGGTTTCTAGATGTTTTTGTTAGAAACAATACTGCTATGATTCTCTTACTTTACTCCAAATGTATATAGAGGAGAATTCTCATAGTTAGGATTAGAATGGGTGAGTAATATACATCTTTGATTTTATTAGATAAATTATAAATTTTTCCCCCCAAAAGCTTGTATCTATTACGTTCCAAGTCCTATATAAAAGTTTGCAAACTCCACACCCTCAGCAACGTTTTCAAGATTTTAAACTTCTGCAAATATGTTGTATATGAGATTGTATTTCACTGTGCTTTTAATTTACAGTTTCTTGATTACTGATGAGGTTGAACATCTTCTCATATGTTTATGGATGTTCAAATTCCTCTTTCTAAGAAATGCTTCTTCATATCATTTGCACATTTTATTTGTTTTTTTGTCTTTTTAATTCATTTGTAGGAATTCATCAAAATAAGTTTGAGATATCAATCCTTCCTTGATGATATGTAATGAACATCACGTGTGCTACTAATATATTCCCTCTGATTTTTAGTTCATCTTCTAATTTCTTCAGGCTTTTTCTTCATGATTTGTGCTATTTTTGTCTTTTTATGGAAATCTTTCCTTATCTTGAGGTCTTAAAGTTATTCTCCTATATTTTCTTCTAAAAGTTTTAAGGTTTTATTTCTTATATTTAAGTGTTTAATCCAACTGGAATTGAGTTTTTGGGTATGTTATGAGGTAATTACATGATTTTATGGATTTTTTTCCATATGAAATTGGAAAATTCCATGTGGAATTCCCAGCAGCATTATTTCCCCCACTGGTCAACAATTCCTCTTCTTATATATTAAGTTTACATATATTTGTGGGTCCAATTTTTTCCATTCTGTTTGTCTCATTATCATCTTTTTGCTAATCCCATGTTTATTATATTTTTCTAATAAATGCTAATATCCTGAGGGAAAGCATGTTATCATTTCTGTGTACATTTTAGTATCATCTTGTCAAGTCCTTTGAAAATCCTGTAGCTATTATGATTTTGATATGCATTAAATCGATTTGAAAAATTGCCATCTTTTAAATATATTCATCCTATCCATGAATATGGTCAATTTCTCTATTTTGTAAAAGGTCTTCTTTAATGTCTTTCAGCAAAGATTTTATTTTTTCCATGAAGATCATGCACCATTTTTCTTAGAAGAGTTACCGAGTATTTATTATTTTTTTTGTTGTAAATGAACTTATTAGAGAAACATTTTTAAACTCTTTATGGCTGTTAGATATAAATGCAATTGATTTTTTTCTACATTTATCTCATATCCAGCAATTTTGTTAAACCCTTATTAATTCTTACAATTTGCATATTATTTCAGGCTTTCTCTGTGAAACTTTCGTTAAGCAAAAAAATATACTGCCAAAGATGACATTCCATTTATGTAAAGTTTCTTATTACAGTCTGTGAATAATGACAGTATTGTTTCTTCTCTGCCTATCTTGATCCATCTTATTTCATTTTCTTGTCTCATATTCCTGGCTAGGGTAATACAGAGCATTTTCTTGCTTTTAAGGGAAATATGAATATAAGCTTTGTTGTATTGTTTGTGGTTATATTTTTAAAATTATTTTCAAGGCATTCTCTTCTACTCCTAGTTTTTGAGGTTTTTTAAATCTTAAATGTCAATTTAATTTTCCCATGTGCTTTTCCTAATTTATCAAGGTGATCATATCCTTTTTCTTGTTACATGTGTTAATATGATGAAATATATTAATAAATTTTATACTAGTAAATCAATCTTCATACCTAGAATAAGCCCAATCTCACCATGATTATACATATATAATGGTTATTACATTTAATATGCTAGTATTTTGTTTGGGTTTTTGTGTCTATATTCATTAGTGGGTTTGTTAGTAATTTTATTTTCTTGAAATGCTTTTGTCTGATTTTGATATCTGTAAATGATTTGGTGTATGTTCCCTAGTTGTTAGTCTCTAGTGACATTTGTATAATATTCGAATTATGTGTTCCTTCAACTTTGGTAGAAATTTCTTACAGGCAAGGTGTTTTTCTTATGTGAAGACTTTTAACTACTGATTTCATTTCCTTGATCATTTAGGTCTCTTTCTTCTTGCATCAATTTTGGTAAGTTACATTTCTTTTTAAGTAATTTGGCCATTTCTCCTAATTAATCTTGACCCATTAGTTACCCACAAACGTGTTTAAAACTACCCATATGTGAGTTGTTGTAGTTATCTTCTTGTTATTGAGTCCTAGCTTGATTTCATTTTGGTCAAAGCAAGTACATGGTCTGTATGAAACTGTCAAAACTTGCTCTGTGCCTTTTCATGGTAAATTTGCAAAATCAGTCACGTGTGCGTGAGAAGAATGTTTATTCTTATATTGTTGGGAGCAGACTTCTTTATATTTTTATCAGATTAAGTGTGTTAATCGCCTTGGAAACATCTGAACCTAATTTATTTTTCTTTTGTTTGCTTAATCTGTTAATTACTGAGAGAGGTACCTACTTAGAAAGCCAATACTATGATAATGGATTTCTTAATTTCTTCTATTTCTATTAGTTTTTGCTTTATATTTAACTGAAGCTACATGAATAAATAAATACAAGTTTAAATTTGACATGTTCTTGCCTTAGACTAAACACTATTATTATGAGGACCCTTTTTGCCACTATGCTTTTTTGCCTTAAAATCTGCCTTGTGTGATACATTTATACCCCTTTGCTTTTGATGGTATTTAATTGATTAATATTCTATTCTTTTTCCTTTATATACATCTCTTTAAAACAACCCAAAGATGGATTAAAAAGATTAAAATTCTGTGTGCATATCTTTGTCATTTAACTACAGAGTTTAGTGTATTTACATTCATTGTGATTATGAATATAGTTGAATTGTTTTTTGCTACCTTTTTTTGTGCTTTCTGTCACATGAGATTTACAGTTTTTAAAAAAATTTCTTTTCTTTTATTATTCAATGTTTATCTTCTTTAATTTTCCCCTTCATTTTAGAATTTACACTCAACCCACCTATATCACACAGACAAAAACCACCATGCCTCTCCACACCTGTGCATGTGCATACACACACACACACACACACTCATATAACCAAGAACAGGAAAAATATTCCCTTACTATCTCCCTTTGGAGGGTGGATTTTCTTCTTTTTTAGCTTACTTTTTCACTTATTGTGTAGGCTTTAAAGAGGGTTTTCTTTTCCTGCTTTATATATCCAGATTCCAAGTCTACTGCAAGTGGGCCAAAGCCTTGTTTTTTGTCCCTATTGGTTATTATCAGAAATAAATTTCCTGGGTTTTAGATACCCTTATAATAGCCACAGGCTTAAATTACTCATTAAAATTTTCTACTTTACTCCTACTTTAATTCTTCTCTTATAAGTATTTTCCTTACTTCTTTGCAGAATCAGCTCTATATTTTAAGAAACTTAATTTGTAAAATCCAAAACTTTTTGGTGTTTAGTAGTGGGAGTGTCCCAGAGGATATCAAACACCAGCAGGGTCACTCATAGTGGATAGGTTTCAGCAGAGTTTTTACACTAAGACAGACTTGGAAGAAGGACCTGGCCACCCACTTGCAAAAAGAATGGCCATGAAAACCCTATGAATAGCAGTGGATCATTGTCTGATACAGTGCTGGAAGGTGTGAGGATGGTGCAAAACCCCGGGCCGGGTTCTGCTCTGTCATACACGGGGTCGCTAGTAGTTGGAATCCACTCACTGGCACTAACAACAGCAAATACAAATAGAGAGCAGTGAACAATTTTTATTTTAATTTCTTTTTATTTAAAGAAGAAAAAGAAACAGGCTTTGAGTGATACAGGAAAAATTTTATTCAGTGACTTTTGTTCTTAATGCTTCATCTGCAAGATTTGAGATTAAAATGAATTGAAAACTTCCAGGCTTGCTTTTATTCTTCTTTTCCTAATGAAATGATTAGTTGAAAATATGACAACTTAAAAATCGCTTAACGAAATATTAAGGTTTACTAGGGGATTTTCGTCTTTCAATTAAAGCTTCTATCACATGTGATTTCTATAAAATTTAAAAAGATGTGACGTAAAGACAGTCTCTTTGAATGAGCAGTAATCAGGAAGATGGGCCGTCTGAGCTTTAATATTGTCTTGGTCACTGAGCCAAGTCGGTTGGTTTCCATGTTTCAGTTAGTTTCAGATGTTGGTACATTGTCTAGTACTTGCCCGACTTTATTCGAAGAGGTGTGAGAATATAGCGGGTTCTCGCAGACCTCTTCTTTTTATGTTTAACTTTCAAAATACTTGCTTGTCTATAAATTACAATATAATATGCTCTTTTTGTCATTTAATAAATAGTTTTAGTTGCCACATGGCAATACTCTTTTCCAGGCACCAGTTCAGTTTTGACAACATACCTGTCATTATTCATTAGAGTACAGGCCATGATTTAGAAAAAGGGAAATAATGCTGTTATGACAAAGGTGGGAGCCATTAAGATGGACTGAAACAGCAAACATCTAGCCCCAGTCAGGCATTCACTGTACTGATTATGAGTTCAATTGTGAAGAAAATGAACAAAATTAAACTGCATGGGTAAAATGTTGGAAACATATCATTGAAGATTTATCCAAAAGATAAGGTCTAATATGAGACGTTATAATTTTAAGTTGTCAGATAGAATTCCTCTGTACCTGCAAGGCTTTTGGTGACCGATTTTAGAACATTTAACTTTACGTCATCATTTCAAGTTCATATTTCGTCTTTATCACATGTTGTGATACTTGAAAGAAATGTTTCAAAACAGTTCTAAATTAGAGTATGATCGACTTTGGGTATTATTAGAGTACTGGAAGTATTTTTCAATACATTTTTTGTAAATGGTATAATGGATAATTCATGGTTAAAATATGTGTCTTGTCCTCCTTTTTGTGTAGTCTACAAATTATTGAGAACGAATGCAATTTTCTTTTGGAGATTTTCTCTTACTTGGACTTTTTCTGTATTATTTTTCTGGCACACAGAATAGGGTCATTTATCCTCCCCCATTCCCCCCACACACTTTTTTTCCTCTCATTTTTTAATCCCAGAAGGATTTTTAATTCTTTTTATCCCTTTCTAAGTTTTCAGCAATCTGTGAAGGACTTTTTCACTTTCTGGATCTCTTAGATTCAGTCTCAACTTTTACTTGATCAAATCAGCCTTCCATGTAAGCGTATATTGGGCCAAGCTTCCTTTTAAAAGCAATATAAAAATTCCACAAATGATAAATTCTTTTTATAGAACATAGCACATGAGAAAAAGCTATAATAAAATCACCTGTATCTCCAACACCCAGAAATAACCAATGCTACATTTTGACATACACTCCTCAAAGTATGTTTATGTGTGAATATAGCAATTATTGTATTTATTTTATATACAGAAATGAATGGGATCATATTTGACCTATGGCTTTATAATCTTTTCATTTATTCAAGATAGAGAGCAATCTACATCATGGGCATCTTTCTACATCGATAAATATACCTCTAAACCTTATATTTTCTATATGCCCAAATTCAATTACATGGATCTACCAAGATTTACCCAACTAACCCTCAATTATTAGAAATTCAGGCGGGCCAGCCCCATGGCTGAGTGGTTAAGTTCACGTGCTCCACTTCGGCAGCCCAGGATTTGCTCATCAAACCGTGCTAGGGTGGCATCCCACATAGAAGAACTAGAATGACTTACAACTAGAATATACAACTAGGTACTGGGGCTTTGGGGAGAGAAAAAAAAGAGGAAGGTTGGCAACAGATGTTAGCTTAGGGCCAATCTTCCTCACCAAAGAGCCTAAAAAAAATAAAACTAACTAACTAACTAACTAAATAAATAAAAGAAATTCAGGAGGTTTCTAAGAACATTAATTTATTGAACATATGTTTTGAACACCTACTGTGTGCCAGGCCCTATTCTAGGCACTGGGACTTAGCAGTTAACAAGATGGGCAAGTTTTTGCCCATATGGAGCTTATTTTTGGAGTGCAGCGTTCAATTAATCTCTCTGTTTTTTTGAGTGAGCTACTGTCTCTCATGATCACATAAGTACCTTACTTTGTTGTCTACAGATGATCCTTTTAATACAAATTAAGGGGAAAATGCCTTATGTATACTTCCCCATCCCTCTCCCCCTAACTGTATGAATAACTGTTAGCTTTCTGTGCTTTTGTTTGGAGACTTTGATGGTATAGAAAAATGAGCGTTCTTGTAGAAATCTAAAAGCATAGCTGGAATTATTAGTATTTATTGACTTCAGAGTCATCTTTTAATGTCACTCATTAAAAATAAATGTTCCTAATTGAACACATTTTAGTATGGATGAATTATGGTATAATTGCATCTGATTCTCATAGGCTACATACATTTTAGTAGTTGTTTTGGTGGTAGAATGTAAAAAACTGATTTGTACTCTAGTGTTGCTGTGTGGCATTGCTCTATATCCTCAACATAAAAACAGAGTTTGACTAGATGATTTCTACAGTGCTTGCCAGCTCGGGCCAGGGAGCCATTGCGTTATCATAATATAGTTCTTAAGACTTTGGCTCAAATGACTTCAAATCCTTTTGATGTACACATATCCATGCCATCTCTCAGCTTCTGGTTCTTATTTTTGTTAAATACGATTTACTGTCTTAGTCACAGGATGGGCAGGATTTTCAATTAAACATAGTCTAAACTAAAACCTGTACTTAACTTTGATTTCTCTCCTCTCAAAGCTGGAGAATGTTTGCTCTCTCAAATGTAGAAGGGCCACCCATCTACCTCCTCAGAGAATTTTCTTATCTGTTAATTTGGTCCATAAACTGATAGAAGAAATTTTCACAGGATTTTTCATTTTATCAGAAAAATGATGCACCATTGGACCTCATTCATTTTCTTGTTTCCATTTCTAATAATACATACGTGAATATTTCCCCTTCTATATACTTTTATATGGCCAGATTCAACTACTATCATTTGGAAAATGTAGACTAAAGATGGTGCTATTAACATACCACTAGTTAACCTTGTTTGGATTCAGCATGTGGAAGTTCAGAGATAGAGCATTAATTGGGCTTTCATTGTAGTTTTGCTTTTTAATCTTTTGATGTATAAATCTATTTTCAGAGGATGGACTGCCAGTAGGACAGTAGAAATCAAAGATCTCTCTAGCCTTTAACTCTTGGCAAGCACTTCAGGTTACTTTTGGATATTCTCAATTTCTTCTGCCATTTCTCCTGGGAGAATTCAGAATTAGTGTTCAAGAGTTTTTCTTCTTTTTGTCAAAAACAAACTCTATTAGGTTCTTTCAAGTGAGTCACTTACTACAGATTTTATAAGGTCAGATTGCAATTAGTATTTATGTTTTTAATTGACATTCAGGAAAGATTTTTAGTTGGAGTTAAAGACAAAGAGAGGAGGGATAAGCACTTATAGCTCAATTGTTCTGAAAATGGTCTAATTTTAAAAAGGCCACAAAATGAATATGATTATCCTATTATTCCTAATCTGAATTTACACCATTAAAGACACATTCTATTGAAGGAATGTATAATACAAATTCATTACCATATAGTGTCTCATTGAGGGACTCAGGTGCAAAGGAAAGACTCAGTCCTTTGAAAATCAGTCCACTCACCGCTGTCGGTAGAAGGATTTGCCTGGGCCGTCTTTGTGTGGTTCAGAAAATATCCCATGGGGCATGTGGCAGTAGCTGTAATGATGGTAGTCTCATCTCCACCCATCTTTTCACTCCCACTTAACTCACCTCTTTGCTTAGCTACAGACTTTGCGATTGGAGAGATGTGCTGTAGGTGTGAGACCTCCGTCTGATCCAAGTAATTCCTACTGACATCCATGACAGGTTCATTCTGTTTCCCAGAGCTGGAGACTTTGGTATTCTGGAAAAGAAGTGATTTGGGGTAATATCAGCCTAATGATTTTGGCAGTTTCTTCCCGAGGAGGAGGGGATGGGTGGGTCTAATAATCCAAGGGGAATGAAATGCAAAGGAAGCTGTATGAAAGATCCAAGGGCAAGACGTCATAATTATCCAGACCATTTATTGCATAGTCAGAAACATTCAGCTATCCATGAAGGCAAGACTCTCCACTGTATCTTTTTTTCTGGAAATTGACTAATTTCTGAATACGTGAAAAAAAATATGAGATGGCAGCATATGATCTGTTAAAATCTCCAAAGAGATTTTCTTTATAGAATGCTGCCCTTTTATTGAAATAACTGTCCAAAGAAGAGGACAACAGGCAGTTCAAGAAAAGGGTAGGTTCATATGGCAGCCATGTAAATAAGGCTATCTTTGCTCAGACTCTCCCCTGTGCCTAAAATTCTCTCACCTTCTGCACATGGAAAATGTGACTCACTCTTCAAAGCCTCTTTCAGATGTTAGATCATCAGAAAAACTTTCCTGGACCTTCAGCAGAATTCATGACTCACCCCAATGGCATATTTTACATACTTTGATTGTCAACACAATTGTGTTTTAAAATATCATATTTTGTTGTTCTTGAGCCTTTCTCCCCATACGTTAAACTATATAGGACTAGGAAGGCATTTAATTTTGTATCTCTAGTGCATAAGAATTTGCTGGCACAAATTAGATGTGAGATAAAATTTTATCAAGTGAATGCTTTTTTCTTTGAGGAAAATTAGCCCTGAGCTAACATCTGCTGCCAACCCTCCTCCTTTTATTTATTTTATTTAAAAAACCTGAGCTCTTTTTTTTTTTTAAAGATTTTATTTTTTCCTTTTTCTCTCCAAAGCCCCCCGGTACATGCTTGTATATTCTTCGTTGTGGGTCCTTCTAGTTGTGGCATGTGGGACGCTGCCTCAGCGTGGTTTGATGAGCAGTGCCATGTCCAATGAAACACTGGGCCGCCTGAAGCAGAGCACGTGGACTTAACCACTCGGCCACAGGGTCAGCCCCTGCCAACTCTCCTCTTTTTGCTGAGGGAGACTGGTCCTGAGCTAACATCCGTGCCCATCTTCCTCCACTTTATATGTGGGACGCCTACCACAGCATGGCTTGCCAAGTAGTGCCATGCCCACACCTGGGATCTGAACTGGTGAACCCCGGGCCGCTGAAGTAGAATATGCGCACTTAACCTCTGCACCACCTGGCTGGCCCCTGCTCTTTATCTAAAGGATAAATATCATTGGCTTCAGTTTAGGTTTACATCTTGGTTGCCTGTACAAGGAAGATATATATATATATATGTATATATACATATATATATATATATTTGCATGTAGGAAATATAGCTAAGTTAGACTCTTCTAGTTCATTCCTGATAATATGAATAGTAGGGGTGATTAATAGTGAATATCTAAATATTATTTCCTTTCTATTACAAAAACACATAGCAGGTTCTTAGTAATATTTGTAGAATAAATGAATAATCAATAAAAACTTGTTTTTTAAACACTTATGTGCTAGACACTGACTAAACTGCTTTATTTATAATATCTCATTTTACTTATATTACTCTGTGAGTGAGGCTATGATAATCTCCATTGTAGAGATGAGGAAATAGGCTCAAGGAAATTAAATAACTTTACTGAGGTCAGATAGCTCGTCCGCAGTAGGTTCAGTATTTGACTGAGATGTGTCTTATTCGCTTTCTCGCTATGCTCTTAATCACTCTACATGTTGCCCATGAATTTATAGCTCTTCATTATGGACTTTTAATTTTGGTCCTCATTCCAATTATGTGTGCCAGAGTCAGTACTGAGTTTCCACAGTTGATGCCTCTTTGATTCAATAAATGTTTATTGAACTTTTATGTACATGATATTTGCTATGGGATGTACAATCTTAGCTACTTAAGGGCAGGAATTTCTTAAAGCATACAAACACTTAATATGCAATTCTGAACAAACGTACCGCAAACAAAAAAACAGTACCATAAATTCCATAAGGTAGTATAAATGCCAAAGAAATGTTATAGGCAAAATGAGCCATGAATTCGGAAGTGAGACAAACCATTGTGGGTGGGCGTAATCAAGACAGTTGGATTGGTAACTTTGAAGGTATTTTGAAACTTCCCAACTTCGGTTGCTTTTGGTAGTTCCTAACTGCTTTGCAGCAGCAATGTGCAGGACATTTCCTTACATGAGAAAGCTCTGAGCACTTGTCTTGGGAAGAGTGTGAAAGGTGAGAGTGGAGGAGCCCTGTTCCACTCCTGGGACCTGGGTGGGGGATGGTGGTGGGGACCAGCACCAAATCAGAGATGAGGTCATGGCGGCTGAAAGAGAGTGGACAGCAGGCTGGAGGGTAAGATTCAGGTGTCATTTATAATCAGTAGTCCAGCAGCAAGAGACATCAGAGACCACTGCAACATCATAAGCTTCAGAAACGAAAAATTTCAGGGCCTCAATAATAATGGGAATGTTGGGAGAGTAGTTGTTTTTTGAAGGAGAAAACAAATTCAGTAAAACGCAACTGTTCAAAATTAATTTCACTCCAGACTCCTGTTTTCAGACAAGTATTTGTTGATTTTGGAAAAACAGTATTTTTAATAGGTACATTCATGTATACTTTCCACATCAATTTTGAACCAAGTAGTCCTAATACTTATATGTCATACACTATCTAAGTGCCTAAATTATGATTTCTTAATGCTATGTTTTATTCATCTTTTTATCCTCGGTACTTACCATCATGTCTAATTTATAGTAAGTGCTCAATGGGTGTTAGATTAATGAACAAATTTCCATTTAGTGTATTAGCATTGTTAAGCACTGAAGAAAGAAATTCGTTCTTGAGTTTCAATTTCTCTATTGTTTCAGAAGACATTGTAACCACAGCTACAATAAATCTACTATGATATGAAGCACATGGCACATGGCAAAGCAAACTTTGTTTTATTCTGATTGCTTGTTATAAACCGATTTTGAGATTTTTAAAGAACATGTAAATTAAATGCGACCACATTCAGATATCTTAAAAAATAAGCCCCTTATTTATCTTTGTCATTGATTTGTACAATATACAATCAAGTAAATTAAAGCACTCATTTGAAACCCATCTGGGTCCCTACATCATCACTTATTTTTAGCAGTTTATATCCAGCTCTCATTGAAAAATATATTTAAAAATACTTAATATGGTCCTGCTTTCCAGGTGCTTACACTCTGGTAGAAAAAAAGATCAATCGATTTAGGTTACATATGAGAAAATAAAATAGTATAAAATAACATTTATAAAACAGTGTGAGGGGAGGGTAGATTAGTTTTGAACAGTCTAAAAGAAATGATTTATACGGGCAAAATTTGTATCTGATCCTTAATATGTGAATGCTGTGACTCAGAAGAATGGTAAAAGGGAAGTTGGCATGAGAATAATTTTTTTTGGCTGAAATAGAAAAATTTGAACTGGATAGACTGGCAAATGGGTTTGTTTCATGGCTTGGAGCCAAACGACAGGTGGCTTTGTGTAGCCATGATTTTGAGCCCTGCTTGACAGGCTATAGGAGAATGCTGGCAGTTTTGAAGGCTAATTAACGTACTTAAAAGGGAAGATTACCAGAGTGCTACTGACAAGAACTGAGTAGAGATAAAAAGGAGCTTAGACAGGTTTATTAGTCTGGGAAACATTACTAATATCTAGAAACACATTGGCTGTCCCCAGTACTAAGAGTTATTGTTTCTTAGACCCTCTATAAAGAGCTATGAGAAGGAAATAGCCTTTAAGAGGAATGGATTAGTATAATTTAGTAATAAATGCATTTATTTATTTAATCAATCAGCTTGAAATTATTATTTATTGTGAAGTTTCCTGAGGACGCACAGTAAACTAGAGAGTCTCAGCCCTGAGGAACTCATCCTCCAGGGCTAGGCATGTGTGAATGGTTGCACAGACAAGTGATCCGGGACACTCCACAACACAGAGAGAAGGGCGGGACGGGATTGTGGTAGGGTCCTTGGGAACACATAGGCGTGTTACAGTCCTGCTTGGAAAAAAACATGCATGATTTCCTTCAGCTTGCAACATTACTCTAAATTAATTTATATTGTTAATAATATGATAATGAAAATGGCTGAACGTATATTGAGCATATTATTATGTGCCAGCCCTGTGAAAATGTTTTATGTGCATTCTCTGATTTTAATCCTCAAAACTGCTCTACCAGAAAAGCACTATTTGTTCTGTTATTGTTACTATTTTACAGATGAGGAAAGTGAGACTTAAAAAGATTGAGTAACTGTCTGATGGTCACAAAACTAGTCAGGAGTAGAGATAGGCACAAACTAAAATGATACTTTAACTTTTGTAAACACGTGTGAAACTTCTGAAAGGAACCACTAAGCAGGAGCACAGAGTGTGTGTAACTAACACAACTACTGCTCAAAATTAATTAACTGCAAACCCTCCCACACTCAAGGAGCGATAAATCTTTAAAATTACAATGGTACACTTGTTGAATTATTGAGATCAATAAGGCTCAACTGTAAAACTCACTTTTTTGGCTTCTGAGGACAGGAAGTGTAAATTTAAAATGAATTGGACAGGCCACTCACTGGAGCAGAAATTCCTTTCAATAATAATAACTGAAGGCTTCTTTGGCACAAGAATAATTGTAAAATATTTATGTATGATTGAAGCAGCAGTACCAGACCAAAAAAAGACTCACAACCCTTCCAATAATAGGTTTGGAAGCAGGCAAACATCTTTTTAATGTAGTGCAGGAAGCAGTTGAAGGTTAGTTTTGAAGGTTAAACATTTGATTTTTAGCTTTCTTATTTGTCTTCTGTATGTCAAAAATCTCCAGCTTAAAAATGGTTAATTTTACAAATAAAGGGAAATGCCAGTTACATGAAAATCAGAGAACCTAATTTATATATCATTCCCTTATTTAAAAAAATGGCTAACACTGTTACACATAACCTAGGCTTAGATGGAATGATCTTTTCCTCAGGTAATCTCTTTTGATTAAGAAGCTGCTCAGTGGCATAGAAAAGGACAGCAGAGTGTTTGCTTCCTCTCCGAATCATGTCTGAATAATAAGTAGTCAAAGCAAGAATAATTTGGAATATTGAGGTGTCTTTATTTTGTAACCTCAGAACATTTCATCAATTGTTTTATCCTTACAATATAGATTTGAGACTTTTAGCTGTCTTAACGTTATAGCACATAAACGATATTGATGGAGAACAGCTGGGACTGTGGACGGGTTATAAAAAAGACACTTTTTCATCCTGAGTAGTACCAATATCAGAGCGATCATCTCCTGCATCTTATTCTTAAATAACAATTTGGCTCATCAAATACAGACTTATCAAAAGAACTCAGTCTCATTGGATTTAACAACTGCCTAGAGCAATAATTAATAGATAAAGAGGGGGGACGTTAAAAAGGCAGTGCAAAGCAGGGAAAAAACATAATGTAAATGGAATTAATGACTTTGGTCCAATTAGACCCAAAATATGTAGTAACCACAAGAAATAACCAAACTGAGGTAAAAATTCTAAGAATTGCTAAGGTTTTAATTTCCTAAATGATGAGAAGTCCTAGGTCCTGTATAATATTAAAATAATCCATTGCTCATGTTTTGAAATAGTTAACTACCACGTATGAGTGACACATAGAATTTTGCATCCCAAAATTGAGGAAAACTTACAGATATTTGATACACACCAAGTACAAAAAAATAAACAACTTAAAGTTCTAAATTAACGTACGTTAAGTAAATAAAATATAAAGACTTTTCAGGTAGCTTCCAACCAAAAACTTGCTCAGGATCTTGAAAGTGACTTCATAAGTGCCTTATGCCTTGGTTCATATTTAAATGATAATTGCATACTTTTTAAGATATTGCATCTATCTATCTATCTATCACCTATTATCTATCTATCTATATCTCCAGAGGAGATGCAAAGTCTGTATTTGTTTCCATGTTTGATTCAACACCGCTGTATAAAACACAGTATACAGTATACAAAAAAAATGTTGTATACAACAGTACTTGTAACTAGCACTAAATAATGTTAATTCCTTGTAATTCCCATAAATAAGCAAGGCAGGCAGTTGCTTATCATTTAGTTTAGTTTGTAACTGTCAGAATAGGTTCCCTTAAACTTTGGAGATAGATTTGGCTTAAGTTACTAGAACTTATTCGTGAGCTTATTTAACCACAATGAGAAAGTGTGCTGTGACAATTTCAAACATAATTATGATTTTATTTCTTAAATATGAATTGTACAAAATTAAGAATTTTACCTAGATATATTTGTAAAGTTTGTGAAAGAAAGGCTTTTAACCCTTCATCAGTTCTGGGTGATAGGTCAGTGTAATTGCATTGCCTTTTTGCCAATTAGAAAATCAGGAAGTGAAGTTCCTTACCTAATGTCAGACAGAAAGTAAGTATCAGAGTCAGGGCTTAAACCACAGCTATCTGACTTCAGGTTGAATACTTTTCTCTGCCACACCACAACTAATGTTTAAAATCTATTCAATATTGCAGTGTTATCTAAAAGTTATAATCTGTGATGTTTGTGCTGCTGCCAGTGCTATTACTTAAATATTAATAAATACGTGTAATTATTAAATATTTGGAAGATGCCACAAAAAGTTTATTCTTTATTTTCCAAATTTATTGAGGTATAATTGATAAATAAAAATTATATATATTTAAGGTGTCAACGTGATGGTTCAATATGCAGATGCATTGTGAAATGATACCATAATCAAGCTAATTAATGCATCCGTCACCTTGCATAGTTACCTTTTTTTTTTTTTTTGGTGTGGTGAGAAAACTTAAGATGTGCTTTCTTAACAAATTTCAAGTCTACAATTCAGTATTATTAACTATAATCACCATTCTGTAATTAGATCCCCAGAACTTATTCATCTTGTAACTAAAAGTTTGTACCCTTTGACCAAACTCTTTCCATTTTCTCCATCCCCAGCCTCTGGTAACCACTATTCTACTGTCTGATTCTATGAGTTTCAATTTTCTGGATTCCACATATAAGTGAGATCATACAGTGCTTGTCTTTCTCTGTATGGCTTATTTCACTTAGTGTAATGCCCTTAAGTTTCATCCGTGTTGTTGCAAATGGCAATATTTCCTTCTTCTTTATGGCCGAATAATATTCCATTGTATATTTATACTACGTTTTCTTCATCCATTCATTGGTTGATGGACACTTAGGTTGTTTCCATATCTTGGCTATTGTAAACAATCCTGCAATAAACACGAGAGTGCAGATATCTCTTCAAGATACTGATTTCATTTCCTTTGGATATATGCCCAGTAGTGGGATTGCTTGATCATATGTAGTTTTATTTTGAATTTTTTGAGGAATCTTCATACAGCTTATGCATTTTTTAACAAGTGAAGGCATTTCTAAATAAGATCATCCATGCTATCTGTTTTTATCTCTATTAAGATGTTCAGTGGTTGTAACACAGTAAGTACTAAAGAATGGAAGGAATGGGTGCAATACTCCAATCTAATATGAGTGCAGTATTTCGTTGTGTTGGGAAACAGAATGTCTGCCTACAAAGGATTGACAACAAGATCAGAGGGCATCAAGGTGCCATCCCACAGAGAGCTTTAGGCTAGAAAATTGGGACCTGGGAGTCACTTAATATACATGGAGTCACTTAATATATGTACGTATCAAATGTTGTTGCTTGTGAAAATGAGGTGACTGGTGGAGTTTAGGGTACCCATGGTGTCTGCTGGCTGATTCTTCCTTCTCTTCCCTTTTGCAGGCATGAGGCACACAATTTTCCTTTTTAAATCCGATTTTCGTAACACACACTTGACATTTCACCATGGGTCCCTTCACTCTCTCTAGTTTTAACCATCTGTCTGATTCACACGTTTGTTACTTGTCTGACCCCAAAATAGATGAATTCCAAGGTCTCTTCTTGCTCAAAAATTCTGTAGCTTTTCCATCTACAATTAGCTGATTCTATATGTCATTGCTCATAAATAATAGCTAAGGTCTGCTTCTGTTACAGACTGTACCATTTGGGGGCTAAAAAAATCTGTTTTAAATGTCTTCTCTGTTCCTCAATTGCCAAAAAAATAAAGATATCCCTCACAAAATTAATAAAATTAACCTAATATTCCAACTTATGGAAATTCTTAAGAAGTGTATTATTTACTGGACTTATCAGCTGGGGGAGCCAAAGTGAGCTTTCTCAAACCTAACCGAGCTGATGGGAGTCTGATCCTGTGACACACAGAAACAGTCCAATTTCCAAGGTCTGATGGTCACGATTCATGGAGACACAGCTGCCCTCTCTTAAGGAGAGCTAGTCATCTCCTTTTTATTTCTGATTATGTCTGGCTATCTGGGTCTGTTAGCCCCTCATCCAAATCCTGATTTTCTTTTCAAAGAAGATCCCTTTATCTGTTTTACTGAGTTTAGGATGCCCAGTAGGATGCTTTAACCTTCCATCCCTAACACGTTCTCTCTATCTCAGGTTTTGGTATTTTCACTCATTCTCTTCATTTTGTCTCCTATCTCAGAGGAAGACAAGGCTAATCCCATCCCATCTCCTCCCTCAAGTACTGTCTCTCTCTTTTATCTTTCTCTCTGCTGTTTCCTTTCATACTGCCAGGACCAAGAAACCCTTTCCTGGGGCCAGCCCGGTGGTGCAGCAGTTAAGTGCACACATTCCACTTGGCCGGCCCGGGGTTCACCAGTTTGGATCCCAGGCGCGGACACAGCACTGCTTGGCAATCCATGCTGTGGTAGGCTTCTCACATATAAAGTAGAGGAAGATGGCCATGGGTGTTAGCTCAGGGCCAGTCTTCCTCAGCCTAAAAAAAAAAAAAAAGGAAAAAAAGAAGGAAAAAAATGATCAAATTAAAAAAAAAAGAAAACCTTTCCCAGTGCTCCCTGGGACACTTGCCCTCTTTCTTCCACCTTTCATTGCTAAACTTGTAGAAGAGTAATCTGCACGAAGTTCACTTCACGTGCACCTCAGCTGCTCACTCCCTAATAATCTCTTGCAATTGGTAATCTTCTCCTACCGCCCGTCCAAAATCACTTCTCCCTCTCCTTGACTGCATTTATTGTTTTCTTTCTGATTTTAAAAGTGATCAATCATGGTACAAACTTAAAAAGATGTAAAATAGAAAGAACAAGACCTTTAATTCCATTCTCCAGAGATGGATATAACCACAGCTGATATTTAATAACATTTGGTTTTATATATTTACATTGATAAATTTGCTTTCAGTCTTTATCAGTAGTTATGCATATATTGTCTGAATATAGGAGTGTATATGGATATACATAATATATGCAAGCATATATTCGTATATACATGTACACTATGATATATATCATATGTATGGAAAAGTATATATATATATATATATACTGTTGTGAAATTGTTGTAATATTAATAGATATTAACTCTTTTTGCATATCTCTATAGCATGAAAACTTTCTCACTGCATTATTATTTGAAAATATGATTTTTAATGGTTGCTTAGCATTTTGTTATGTACCATAACTTCAGGACTTAATCTTCAGTCATTAAGCATTTAGTATTTTTCTATTATACCCAAGTATTAGAATTGTTCTCTTAAAAGTTAGCAACAACCACTGGTTATCCAGCCCAATGCCACCTGGCATTTGAAATGGCTGCTACATCTTCTGCGGTGAACTTCTCCCTCTGCCATCGATTCTTCTTCTTTGCTCTGACTTTTCATTCCTCTCCCTGTCCCTAAGTGAAGGTGGTCCTCAAGACAGCGTTCTTGGCTTTCTTCTTTTAATAGATTCTCCTTTAAAAAATTCGTTTTTCCAAAATCTACATTTTAAGTCTTGAAATCTCTCACAAGTTCTGTCACCTCTTTTCTTACTAAACATTTCTGCCTAAAACCAATGTTTAAAACCAAATTGGACTTATACAAGCTTACATAAGATTGAAGTGAACTAACGGAAATTCAGGACTTTTTGTGACCTCCAGATTTCTTTCAATGGTACCAACTCTTGCTGGTCTGTTGTCCGATGAATTGTCCAGTGCAGAGCTTCTTATGTAAACTCATTCCCATTCATCTTTTCTGCCGACATGTCCAAGTTCTTTCTTTTTCTTCCTTTTCTTAATCTCACTGAAATTTATCCCTCACTGTTTCATTTGAATGTGCTTCTATTTACTTCACTATTACACTGCCCAATGTCCTCATTAAAAAAAAAAAAAAAAGCTAGTCTTTAAAATGGAAGTCAGTGGTAAAACAGGTTCTCACATGTAATATATCCCAATATAAAAGCAATTTGAGGAAACTTTTGATACTTGAAATACCTGCATCACAGAAGAGTTTTGTTTGTCAACACAGCGGGATGGGGACAGGGGTATCTTTCTTCCTGTTTCTCTAAGGGTTTCTGGCCTGTAAGCTCTTTCACTATGTGCACCCCTCTGGGATTGCTTTCTAATCCTGAGATCAATATGCAGTGTATTCGGTGTACTCAAACTGATAGCACCTTCAACATTGTCTGACTGACCTGAGATGTGCCCATCTCTCTGAATCGCCATCATGCTCTTAACAAGAAACTCCCCTAAAATTGCCCTATCATGGTCTGTGGACAAAGTCAGGTCAGGCCTTCCACAGATGCGTGTCATTCAGCTCTGATAAAGGATATACATTTTTCAGAACTCTTTATTTATTTATTTAAAGATTGGTATCTGAGCTAACATCCATACCAATCTTATTTTTCTTCTTCTTCATCTCCCCAAAGCCCCCCAGTACATAGTTGTATATTCTAGTTGTGAGTGCCTCTGGTTGTGTTATGTGGGATGCCACCTCGGTGTGGCCTGATGAGCTGTGCCATGTCTGCTCACTGGCAAAACCCTGGGCCACCAAAGCGGAACACATGAACTTAATCACTCAGCCACGGGGCCGGCCCCAGAACTCTTATTTATAATGGCAAAAATATTTCTGTACAAAATTGTTAAATAAATAACATGTACTATTTATGTGAGTTGTTGTGCTTAAATAAACAGTTTGATTTCTATGTGAGAAGAAAAAAATTGGGAAAGTTATTATAGGAAAGTACTATTACATGGAGAAGACCATAGGTTTGCCCAAGGATTTCATCATATTAAGTACCCAGCTGTCTTTGGCCATTGCAGCTTTTCTGGACAGACATGTGCCTGGGTGTTCTAAAAGCACTTTTCTGATTGCCAATAGAAAGTTTGGCTTCAGGGACTATCTCTCATATGTTTGCCAGAAAGAATGAAAATACTGATGCTTTTCCAGAGTTTCAGTGAGAGAGACATTTTAGAGCATTGGAATGAGGTACTGTGGAAGGTTGTATAATTACCTCCCATTAAGGCCTTTTAAAAACAGAATAGCTATTTATATTCCCGGAGTTCTTAATGAAGCTCTTTTCTACAGTGAAGGAGCAATTCTGTGATGGTTTCTGAGGTCATTCTGGGTCTTGTTTTGAATGGTTCTAATGTCTTAGATAAGTTTGGTTCAGGAAATACTCTTGTTCAGAAAAATTGGGTCTGGCACTGGCTTTATCATAAAGTTATTGCATAAATCTTAATTTTTTCACCATTTCTGAAGAGGGCCTTTAAGGATAAAAGAAATAATAAATGTAAACAATTTGTTGCCTCTTTACAAAAGAGCTTGAAAAAGAAGTTCACAATCGTCCTGTGCAATTGCTTTCTAATCTCCGTACAGCTCAACTGCTGTGATGGTTGAGGCCATTAATAAAGGAGGTTTGTATTTTGAAGAAATAAAAAGTGAAGCCCAAAGTTGAAGAAGAAGCATTACTTCATAGAGATGACCTACGTGCTTTCAATTCATACGGACATTATGTGCTAACTGCCGTGGGTTGCAAGAAGGGTCTTTTCTCCCTTTTCAACTTTGAGGATTTTCTTCCTTTCTGTCCCACGGTCCCCTCTGCCATCTCTTTCTCCATTACTTTTTGCAGCCCCAGCATCTGTTTCTTTCCCCTGTGTGCTGTCAAGGGAAGAGGCAAGGTGGTAGAGTGAAAACCACATGGGTTTTGTATCAGACAGACCTGGGTTTGAATCTTGCTTTGTCACTTAGCACCTGGACTGCCTTAGTCAAGTTACGTATCCTCATCTGAAAACACTGAAATAATTTCTACCTCTCAAAGTTGGCACAAAATTAAGTGATAACTTGAAAACATCTTAGCACAGTTGTTGACACAGAATGAATTCTCAGTAATTATTAGGCATTATTGTTTTATTTTCATATGCCATATCAAAATACCACTGCTCATTTTGAATATAATTATTTTGAGCTTGAAAAAGGATACAAGTTGACTTTAGAAAAAGGAGTAAATGATAAATAAAAGTGAAAGATATTTGAAAGAGAGAGTCAAAAATAAAAAGAAGCAATGAATATTAACACAATTTCAATTGAGATATATGCTTTTAAGCCAAATAAATACTGGCAATAGTGTTAAATTCTCAAATATAATTTGATGATGGATGCCTCTGGTAATCTTCCTAAATTAGAGGCCACCACGGAGAAAAATATTCTAGAAGTACAAGTGTAGAGGGAGGGTGTATGTTTGTGAAAGCCATGTCTTCGTTGAGCACGGGGTGTTTTCCATGTTAGAAAAGGTATGTAGCATGGAGGTTAAGAGCATGGGTCTGGAGCTGAGTGCCAGGGTCGGTACTCCAGTTTCACCAGTCAGTAGCTGTGTTACCTTGGACAAACTACCTAACTGCTTTGTGCGTCATGTATAAATTTGGGATCATAATAGCTCTCTGCAATGTAGTTCAAATGTATGTGGTCATTAATTGTTAATTATCAGAGTTAATACGTGTAAAGGGATTACAACAGTGCTTGGCAAAGAGCAAATGCTCCATATTTATTAGGTGCTATCATTATTATTATGAGTAATAGTAGTAGCTACAGGGAGATAGTGCTACTTGGAAATGATTATGTTTAGTAAACTTCCAAGAATTATTTCATGGCTAACATTGACTAAGCATTGCCTATCTTCAAAGACTAGAAAAGGCCACTATTTGAGCCTAAAATAAGGAGATTAATATTATCAGTATTTTATTTATTCATTGATAAAGAATTTAAAGACAGCTACAGTTCTTAAATCTACACCATAGGACAGAGAAAGATCTATCATCTATTTTCATTTGCAAATAAAATACAGTATTGGGATTGCGTCTA
This sequence comes from Equus caballus, assembly GCF_041296265.1. Classification (NCBI taxonomy): domain Eukaryota; kingdom Metazoa; phylum Chordata; class Mammalia; order Perissodactyla; family Equidae; genus Equus; species Equus caballus. Next base: position 46,495,621 of record NC_091687.1, read on the forward strand.
AATTTAAAAAATATTTTTTTCAAGGAGGTATAAATCTATTGTGAAGACATGAATCACACCTTTACTTTATTGAAAGATGCAACTCTAATCTAAGTCCCTAGTACACACACACACACACACACACACAATCAACTCAATCTTTGCTGCAAATCTGCAAGGCAGATATTAATATTTCTATTGTACAGATGGGAACACTGAAGACTAGAGAGATTTTGTGGCTTGCCTAAGACATGCACTGAGCACGTGGGAGATTTCTTGACTCTATTGTGTCTCTTTGTCTCTCTAAAAGTATATTAATTTCCTGAGAGTATTACTGTTATGCCACTCTGTGGACTTTTGCTATATTTTACTATGTTTAGAAAAATGTATCAAATTTAAAAGAAAGTTCATTCTTGTAAATCAACCTCTACTAAGAAACAAGGGTAGGTTCAGATGGGGATCCACTGAAGTTCTGAGGCTGCACAAGCAAAGCTCTGGAGGCAGAAAGGGGAGTAAACTCACTCTAGAGGAATCCAGGGCTCTGGCCTCAGAAAAGCAGAAGACCAGAGATGAGAAGCTGATCAGTGGAGGAACCGGTAAAATGTGAGCACAGCGACAGAGAGGGGGGATTGCAACCACCTTAATGAAGCAGGTTCTTGTCAGTTGTGGGTGAGTCATGCTGACATGCAGCGGCAGGCACCAAAGAGTAAATCATGCTCCCTGGAGGCCAACCCAGAAGGGATGCAACTAATGAGATTCCGTGCATCACTCTGATGAGGAATGAATGAACACTCATCAGGAACAACTGACCTGGAAACTGAGGCCAGTATTTCAAGGGGTATTTTGCAGCCAAGCCCCTACCCATGTAGGCAGTTCCAGATGAAATATGTGATTTTTCTAAGCCAACTTAGTGACAGAGCAGCCCTGACTTTCTCCTACTATTGCTGACAGGGCTTTTTGGACACAGTGTGTGTGGGTAAGTCCTAAATGGAGCAAAGCAAAGGTAGACTAATTCTTCCTGGTCTTGGGTGAGGGAAGGGAATAGGAACTCTGGCGTCAGAGAGCCCTAGCTTCAAATTCCAGCTCTTCCATTTATTTGCTGCAAATTGAGTAGGTTACTGACTATTTTGGCAAGTTTATTCATCTCTAAAATGGGACTAAGAATACTTACTTCAAAATGCCTAAGACAAGATACGTAATACCCTGGCATACAACATGTATTTAATAAATATCGGTTCTATCAGTCCACTTCTATTTAGAGACAAGAATTGATATACAGTGAGCTATTCATCTTTTCCCGATTACAATTTCCTCTCATTCTTGCTCCTTTGCTACAATTTAAGATTCTTTCATTCATTCATTCATTCAACAATCAGATATTGAGCATTTACAGTGTGCCAGGCGCTGGGCCAGGTCCTGGGATTATAGAAACAGAGGACACAGCCTCTGCCTCCACATTGCTCACTGATCCCTGAAGAGTAAGTGGAGAACTTCAGTGCAGTATGATGAGTACAGGCCGCCAAGGGAGCATCTAGGCTAGATGGGGTGGTGGGTCATCTGTGGAGCCTTTTAAAGTATGAGTGTGGGTCATCCAGGTAAAGGAGGGTGAGGTTGATGGTATACTCCTCAGCAAGGGTAACATATACAGAGATATGAAGGTCTGTGTAGACAACTATGGCTCTCTTGCAAGTATTTTAAAGGCTGTTTATAAGGTTTAAATGGCTTCCAATAAATTAGTCAATTCAACTCTAGTCAAGGACACACATTTCCATTTAGTCTCCTCCTTTGCTACTCATTGCCTCCTACTGTTGGCTCCATCTACATCTAATTATCAAAACTTTTCCATGATGCTTGGCTGTGTAAACTAACCAAGCTCTAGGGCTGGGCCAACTAACCAAGCTCTAGGGCTGGGCCTTAGAATTGTAGGCACAGTCTTAGATGTTTTTATAAAGAATTTAACAATTTAACCACTACGGTCAGTGCTATAGATGTGTTACATGCAGCCTTGAAAAAGAGTATTATAGACTGAATAAGCAAAAAGGATTATGATTCCTTGTTCTTTTTCTTTTTTTAAAGATTGGCACTGAGCTAACATTTGTTGCCAATCTTCTCTCTTTCTTTTTTCTTCCCCCAACCCCCCAGTACATAGGTGTATATTCTAGTTGTAGGTCATTCTGGCTCTGCTATGAGGGACACTGCCGCAGCATGGCATGATGAGCAGTGATAGGTCTGCACCCAGAATCCGAACTGGTGAAACCCTGGGCCACTGAAGCAGAGTGTGCAAACTTAACCACTGGGCCATGGGGCCGGCCCCTTGATGCCCTGTTCTTAAGATGCATGTTATCCTAAGCTTCTATGGTGTGCTATAATGGAACTAGCTTAAAAACATGCTTTAAGTTTTGTTCAAAATATTGTCAGAACAAAGCATAGAGTTCTGAAGCTCCATACCTTCGTTGTGTTGTGTGAACTAAAGTGAGTAGCAATAAACTAAAGTCGTTTATTTGCATAATGACCCAACTGAGAGCCCCAAATCAGTATTCACCTCTACACTTGTGGGGTTTTTCTTCCTGCTTTTTCCTCCCCAAATCCCCCCAGTACATAGTTGTGTATTTTAGTTGTGGGTCCTTCTTGTTGTGGCATGTGGGACTCCGCCTCAGTGTGGCCTGATGAGCGGTGTCATGTTTGCGCCCAGGATCCGAACAGGTGAAACCCTGGGCCACCGAAGCAGAGCACGTGAAATTAACTGCTCAGCCACTGGGCCGGCCCCACACTTGTGGTTTTTATTTTAGCTATCAAAAAAAATGGTAGAAAAGATGTTTTGGACAAAAAAGTCCTTTTGTTTGTATGTTATTGGAACACATTTCTTTAAAATATTACTCTGCTGAGCAAAGTCTAGTATAGGGAAATGCATGGATATGTAGAAAAAATTCTGAATATATACATTTACATTACTAGAAAAGAAGGGATGGCTAGTGGCTCAAGATTTCAAGGGGTGCTTATTTATTTGTATGGAGCTTGGCTGTGTCTGTATAGTTCCCAGTGCTTCTGAGATACTGGTTAGTTGCTTAACTGGATATAGGAATAGCGATTTAAATAAATCTGATACTTCATGATATGGGACTTAAAGGCCAGAAGAAAAACATGTTGATGGGACCTGTAGTTTAATACTCTGTTGTTTCAAATCTTATTATTTATCAAGAACTAGAAAAGCCAACTAAAGTGATTAAGGAGGAAAAGGCTCTGAACCAAATATAACTTTACTTATCATTCTGAAATATATGGGTCAGTGCAGAAAATCTAACCCTGCTATAAACTTATGCTCTTGAACAGATATTAGGTGTTTATATTTTGCATTTCAAGAGCCTCATTTAGCTTGTAGTCTCTGAAAGAGCATTACAGGTTAGATGTGGTGTCCACCTCTGGTGTCCTGTCTGCTAGATCAGAATTGTCTTGATGACAGAGAGCAGTAAGTTTAGAGATGTTCTTTATTCTTCCTAATGTGGTGTTGAAACCTAAGGAAACTAAGACAACAATTACAAAGGGTATTTTTTGAAGAAATTCCCCATGCTACGTTTAACCAGATTGATAATGGCAGAACTGGAGAATAAAATTAAAACTAAAAATTTTCTAAAATAATTATATTTATATCAGAATCTTGACTCTTTAGAGAGTAAATATATTAGTTGGATTCTATTTAAGTAGAAGGTTATCAGAGTGTAAAAATAGAGACTGTATAGATTTTTAATGGAAAGATATTTAGAGGTAAATTTAAGAAATGACTGTCCAAAGAGAAAGCATTAGTTTATTAATAGGAACAGTGGATATTAAACAAATTATTTGCTAAGATATTTACAGGGAAAAGCAGGGGACAGATGCCAGCAACAGACATGAAGTTCCCTGGAGAGGAAAGAAGAACTGTGATTGCACAAACCCGCATGATCAAGGTATTAGAATGGGAAGTCTGACAAAAGCTCCAGGCCATATGGAGCCCATCTCAGAATCATGAAATGGAAAAAGGAAGTGATAACCTTCTCCCCAGCCTTGGTTTAGAAAGAAACAAGACCTCATATCACAAGAAAACTCAAATATATTTAATTTAGAGCACGGAAACCAAAGATAAATTTAGCTATAGAAACAAGATAATTTTTATTGATAATAAATCCATGCATTTTTCCAAGCTATAAATTAATTAAGGTTTATTTGAAACTTATAAAATGAATAGGTAAAATGCACTCTCAATGTAATTTATTATGCCATGATGTGATTAGATTATAGTATCTCTCCATTGCCCAAAGTATTAGTGCATAACAGATATAGATTATATTAGGTTATAAAAAATAATCCTTAGCATCAGAAAATATAAGCATTTCAATTTTATATATTGGTTGATTTTTGATCAATGAAAAATCAAGACTAATTAGAGAGAATGCGTTAAAGCGTGAAGCAGCTGGAGGAAACTTCTGAGAAAACCTGTTGAAAAGAGGAAGAAATTCATCCTTATTTTAATCACTCTCTAAAGAAGGTGATTTCCTAAGGTTCTTAGATTGCTAGCACTATTGTTTAGTAGACCAAGGGTCTACAGGACTCACCAGGTTATGGATGGAGAAGGAGGTTAAGCTGGCAGTTAGTCCAAATTCTCAATAAACCCCACCACTTTGGTGTCTGGTCTAATTGCCAACGTAGAAGTTCATGTTTCACTCCTTGAGTAGAGAAACTTTTCCTTTTTCTGCATTCTGCTTAGGACCTCGCTCGGACTTGGCGATTTGTCTCTCTGAGGTGCCATCCCCAATTCCAGAATATCTCTGGAAGTCTGTGGGACTTTGTCATGCGGTTTTTCTCCAGCTGCGTCTTTTCTTCCTCTGGCTGTCGCTCACTGAAGCCTGCCCTGGAGCTGCTCGCATCGATGGGCAGCGCTGCTAGCTTTCGGGAACGACGACCTCCCTTGGATCACTACCTCTCATGCCTCCCACCCCACTGTCCTCAGTCAAACTACAGACTCTCACAGGCCCCTTGAGGCCTCCTGCTGCATAGTGGGTCACTTTGTACGGGTTGCTGCTTCTGCCATTTGCAACTCCTCAACACTTCACCACTGCCTCCAGGTTTGTGGTCTGCCCATGAACCATCATAAGAAATAAATAATTTTCTCTTTTTGTTATTGTCATTTTGTTTATGTGGAATGGACCCACTGCAGAGTTGCTTGGGGCTCTAGTATTACATTTATTTTATTCTCACAGTTCTCTTTCTTCATTTTGGTTCACTTTTCTAGATTTATCTTTGCTTTACTCCACTCACCATGATATCGCAGTGTCTCCTAACACTTTAGGAAATATTTACATTTAAATGTAATTCACTACAATTTTCAGCTTTATGGACTAGATAAATATATTCTCAAGGTACTAAGGTACTAGAAATCTTTATGAAAAAGAACCTGCCTTTTACTTGTCTGTGTATCTCACGTATTGGCCAGATTTTTATCTTAATCAATGTAATCTGTTTAATTGATAAACAATGATCAGGTAAAGTAATGGACACTCCAGTCACAGAAGAATTGTTATTAGTTAAAATCTTATTTTCAATTTTCTCTCTAATTTTTATTTGTCATCAATTAATTCTTCTTCTTATTTTTGGTACGAGTTGAAAGTCCTTTGGTGAAGAATAGATATGTATTTGATCAGCTGTGTCTGAACTGGCTGAGAGACTGTTTCTTGTTGGACATAATCACACAGTTCTATTTGTTACAATCTATTAAGATTTAAGCTAAATCAGCTGTTTGAAAATCTATTATTTTTTCAGACATGGAGTTGTACTCCTTCAAGCTATGGTTACTATCACCAGCATCAGAAACCTTTCATTCAGTGCCATTTGTGGGTTTGCCTATGTTGGTAATTGTACAAAAGAAGTTGAACTCATTTCAAACATTTCATGCATAAAGTACTATGACAGGTACGGGGGCTATGGAGAGGCATTCACCGTGGTAAGGGTGTGCTATGGTGAAGACGGAGAGAGAGAGTTTGTTTCAGAAGGAGGGAATAGCACGTGCAGAAAGCATAGAGTGTGGAAAATACATGGGCTGTGACATCAGATGAATGGTTAGCCACAGCTAAAGTGACAAACATAGGGGTCTGTTCCTCGAAACCATATAATCTAAGATTGCACATTGCACTGAACAAAACAAATCTCATGTCTTGTAAATTATTTCCCCAAATGATTCAGGAGTAAATGCCAGGTAGTATACACAGATGCCTCAGTAAAACTCATTTGATGACAGGAAAGCATTTAAAAACAAAACAAAAACATGTTTCTGATAGAATTAGGAAGATGGTGTATGTGTGTTTTAAAAAGTGAAGTACTTTGTCAAGAGACTTAGTAGTGACTGAGGAAAACTGTAGAATTATCATGCAGTAATCAAAGGAGGGAATTCACTTAATACAACAGATCATTGTAAGAGTTAGTGACATGAAGGTAACACCTGGTGCTGCCGCTGCTAATGAGGTAGCTTCAGTTGAAAATACCTGCTATCAGCATCTTTCATAAGCACAGAAGCACTAAAAGGCTCCCACGTAATCCAGGAGGGAAATTTCTATTAACAGAATGTAAGTGCAGGGAAAGGATCATCGTGATCTGCATCTATCAGCAACCTTCTGAGTACTTCAACTGGGACCCCTTAAGAGAACATCTAGTTCAATCGCATGTTTTACAAATAGTCAAAGTGAGGTTCAGAGAGGAAAAGTGAGTTGCTCAAAATCACACAGCTGGTTAGTAACAGAGATGGTCCTAGTGTCCAGCATAGTGCTTGTCTCATACATTTTGTTGCCCTTGTCCTGTGCCTTTACTTTTTTTCTGTACCGTCAACACGTCAGACATCAAATGTGTGGGTTTTCCACACGTTGCAATTCTGACCCTAACTAGCTGGAGTTAACACAGACTCCACAAGTTAAGAGTTCAGTCCTCCAAGACTGACATCCACTTCAGATGCCAGTTGCAAGCCCCAGGTTGTTGCCTGTACCTCTGATCAACAGGCTATAAATCAGGAGTTCCCACAACTCCCTCTTCAGGTTCCATAATTTGCCAGAATGGCTCACAAAACTTAGGAAAGTGCTTTACTTCCCGTCACTGGTTTACTAAAAACAGTCAACTGAGGAGCTGTCAAATGGAGGAGAAGCCCAGGGCAAGGCATGGAATGGGGTGCAGAGCCTCCGTGTCCCCTCTCACGACCTCCATATGTTTACCAACCTGGCAGCTCTCTGAGTCCTTTAGGTTCCTGAGTTGTTTAGGGTTTTATGGAGGTTCCATTACACAGGCATGATTGAATCGTTGGCCGTTGGTGACTGAACTCAATCTTCACCCTTCCTCCCCTCCTGGGAGGTCTTGGAGGTGGGCTGACAGTCCCAACCCCCTAATGACAAGCACTTGGTTAGTTCCTCTGGCAAACAGCTTCCATTCTCCCAGTCACCTCATTAAAATAAACTCAGGTGTGGTTGAAAAGGACTTGCTATGAATAACCAAAGACACTCATCACCTCCACCATTCATGAAATTCCAAGGGTCCTAGAAGCTCTGTGCCAGGACCCTGGGACAAAAACCAAATATTAATTTATTGTATTACATTGGTAGTTCTGTGCCAGAAAGTGAGGGGTAAAGAAAAATATATATATATTTCTTATTATACCAGCTATTAGGTAGTTAGATAAATAGATATTTGTGGGAGAATTAAGTGACCTTTCCAAGTCATTTGATTTCTGAGCTATAATCATCATCATCATCATCATCATCCAGCCTTTTTACTTTTAGATTTGTGATCTTCCTACTGTATCACACCAACTTTTGTGAATAAGTACTTATTTTCTGGTCAAGGTGATATATGATGCAGCAATACCAAATTCCAACTAGAATTGATTTACGTTTCTTTTTGTGAAAGTTAAGTGATTTTGAGATAATTTTACCAGTGACGTGGATTGCTTTAACTTCCCGGAAATCAAAGGGACCTTATATTTATTATAATAAATATGTATGATTTATTGTTTAATATGCAATTTAATAAAACTACTCAGAGTGGGGAAAGCCCATTAGGTGGGATAGTGCCACTGTCCTCACCTCCACTGGGTCAGCAGACCACGATTCTCCCTGACTAGACGTAAGGTCACGGGACTTCTGAGAGGAGTGTGACTTGTGGAAGGCAATTACATTAGGCGAGGCATTTCTTCAGTATTAACAGTCATGTCTAAGGATTTCGATTTCATGTTATAAAATGTATGGAAACATCCAATCTTAATTATTTTACTACATTAAGAAGTTTGTGATTGTTCCTACAGGGAGGTTGAGATCCTTGAGAAACATCAGCCCCATGTCAGGCCGGGTCCTAGATGTTTTTGAGACATCGCCTGTTTGGCCCACTCCATCCATGTTTGCTCATTCTCCCTCTACTACTGGGAGATCTTGTCTGGCTCCTATGGGCCCTGTTCATTGCAGTGAGACTGGTAGAGGCTGTGGGTCTTTTCTAGAAATCTGAAAGCTGAGATCCAAAACCAGGAGGAATCCTGGAAAAAATTAGCAGCAGCCAGAGGGGAAAAGGAGGAGAGGAAAGAAGCAGGAGGAGGAGAGGAGAAGTGATGGGTGAGCAGGCCAGCAGAGGGTGGTCTGGATGAGCTCTGGGGGTAGATGGGGTTGATCGCCCTCCGTAGTGTACTTGGGTGAGCCTACTACATTGTAAGGGCAAACAAGGTCAGAGTACATAATGGGGATGGAGTGGTCACTCAGGGTCCAGGGAAAAGGCAGAGAGCAGAGTCTAAGGCTGAAACCAAACACAGGGACATAAAAATCCCCTCGGATACTTTGGGTGAGCATGTGAGAATGCAGAGCTCCCAGCCAGGGTGGCTGGTGCAACAAGAGCAAAATCTGAGTGGATATACATAGGTGGAAAAAGAATTCAGACTTCTATAAGAAGTGCAGGCCTTTGGAGTAGTAATTCCCTAACTTAACTATGCATCAGAAGCTCCTTGGGATCAGATTCCCAGGGTGGTGCTTAGGAGATGCATTCTGACTTTATAGGTCTTGGGTCGGGATCAGGATTCTGTTTTTAAAAGCTATCTTAAAGGATTTTGATATGCAACTGGATTTGGGAATGTACTTCTCTGGAAATTCTTTACAGTGCTAACAAAATTATTCAATGATTATAATTTAATGTTTAATAAAGTCTTTGGAATGCTTACAAGAGACTATTTTCATTTTACCAAATTTCTTTGGTCCATAGAAAAATCATAAAAATAAGAGGCAGGACTTTACTCTCCTACTCTTACACTGTTGGAAAAAAAATTATCACTTGAAATAAGCATAAGTGGGATCAACATACAGATACAAAATTGAAACAGAATCTCATGCCCCCAGTGCTTGATGGAAATGAGTACCCAATGACTAGACTCCGGGCATGAATAAATAGAAGTATTGACCACCAGTCAGAAGAAATCATTGTAGCATTTTATAAAGGGTGAATGATGCCTCTTCAGAAATGTAGCACAAAATATGCCATTTGAAGGAATGCACACACTATTAACCTTTTTTATAGTTCAAGTCATTAGAATGTGATGTTGAATATTTTCAGACATCAGAGAAGATATATTTACCATGAGGCAGCTTGTTCGAGGAAAAAGAGCCCTTGATGTTAGTTCAAGAAATCTGGGCTCTATCCCTCATTCAGCTAGTGACCCAGTGTCCCAAAAGAAAGGAGCAGGGCTGTGTCTCCAAATTTCCCAAGATCTGATATGCTATGATATTTGTCATTGTAACCGAGGATTCTCAGACAGAAATGGGTCAGATGACAGCAGTACGGTAGTGGTTGGCAGAAAGAGAACGTATCAATACAGCTTATGTACTTCCAGTCAGGCCACAACTGACAAGATCATTTCTGTGTTTGCCATTTATATTCCCTAAATCCTTAAAGCTCTTTTAATTCTTTTAAAAAAATGACAACTTGTTTTTTCTTTGCTCCTTAATCTATTTTCTTTGTATAGATCATCCTAACTTGTCATTCATTCATTTAACAAATATTTGTTGACACATATTGTGTTCAAGATACTGTGATACTTACTATGAAAAATCTACTCCCAAGGAATTTAAAGATTAGTAGAGATGATAAGAAATACACAATGTTCCAAAAAAGTGGAAACAATATATTAGAAAATCATGATTATCATAAGAATTCAAACTAGAAGATCTTATTTCTGGTGTGATTCATATTTCTAGAGATGGCGTGTTTGTTGCATCCTAAAGTTCAGGTAGGTTTGGGGACTAGAAAGTTGGTGGGGAACAGTAGTTCAGCACAGAGAGATGGAGGAACTGGATCGTATTTAGAAAATAGTGAATAGTTTAGCTTGATGTACAGGATATGCGAAGGACATCCCTGGGAAATGAGCTGAAAAGATGAGTTGGACTAGTAATGGTGAAGTGCCTCAAGTGAGGCTCACAGGTTTGAGTTTTCAGGAAGCAATTTTCTACCGATCAGGCCATTTCTGAGCTTGTTAATTTCTTATATCTGCCTTCGAGGCACCTTTGCCTTCCACTGTGATCACCACGATCGTGTGTGTATGTTGCCTCACATCAGGGCTTATTTTCAGGAAGACATTTGACTGGTATCCTGGCTTTGAAATTTGGCCTTTGATATGTGAGACTGGGATGCTAAAGGTTAGCTTCAGTCTTTCTGCTTTCTTGACTGTTTTTCTCAGGCCATACTCTGATTTTATTAATTCTTAATCTTATCCCTTCAGTATGTTTCAAGATGGTATGTATGTTGGAAGAAGAGACTGTTGCTTGAAATAAAAGAGAAAATCTGGCCTCCTGGTACTAAGCACTGGAAATCCTAGGTGCTCAGAGCTTCATTATTGTCTTACTAACAACTTCGCATACTTACAGATCGGTAACTGCGGGAAGAGACTGTACGTGTTTGATAAAGCTTTATCTTAAAGAACAACCCAGACCCACTCATTAATTACATTCGAAAGCCTACTTTTGTCGCTGAGAGAAAAAAAATCCAAATCATTTCCTCCAATATGCAATGTCTCATATTTCTCTGGAACTATTTTGCCTACTTCTTTTAAAGCTATGAATTTTGCTCCCTCAGTGACATTTAGAATCTTTCATGGGATGTATTTGTTGTGTTAATTGTTTACATATCTTCCAAGAAAAATAGGAAGTGGGTTTGATTTCAAGTGTGGCTAATCTAGAATGTGACTCAAATTCACTGTGTTGCTTTGTCTAACTGCATTAGGTGTATTTGGGGCTGATTCTAGGCAGGTAGGAAGTAGGGAACTTCGTCTTCTGGTTCCTTAGCCTTCTCTCTTTTTCCTTCCCTCTCTTGCCAGTGGCTCTGGCTTTTCTCTCAGGTGCAGTTTCTTCTTATTCCCTTCAAAACCTGTGCTTTGGTAATGCTCCCTTAAACTCACTCACACAAAGGTTTAATAAACTGATAACTCTCTGTGGGTATCCTTCTTCATGCCTATTTGCTTTTAACAACTTCTAATATGCTAAGCTAAAGGAGTTATTTTCTAGTTAGGTGTGTTTGAAGTAGAGAGGCATTCCTGGCTTTCCAAAATAACTAATACACCCTTTACCCTCTCCCATCCCAACCAAAAAGAATCATTTTTTGATTAAGTACTTGTTAGATATTTCTAAAGCTCCTTGTTGGGTATGACCTTAAGTTAGGTGAATGTGCTTGATATCTTATACCTATAAGCTTCCTGCTTTTAGTTTGCATTTACAATATGTTCTATTCCTCAAGTGTTTGGTGTTTTCTGCTTACCTCTAATGAAAATTCCATACTGCTGTCAAAATTCAGAAAGCACAGTTATCATTTCACTGTAGTAGTTCAGGAAAATTTAAATTAGATTTGAGCTCTTCAAAATCATAGTCTGTTTAGGTATAAGCAAATTACATGCAAATAATGTTGAAAATATCAGGTGTACTTTTACATTTGGATATGACTTTTGGGAAAATAATATTGGAAAGTGCCTGGCTGTGATATAGGACCAACAGAGAGGTCTGGCAGAAAGGGGGCCATCTGCACACAAAGAAACTATAGTTTCTTTATGCAATCAGTCACTTGAGAATTGGTTTCCTGCTGTGATAAGCAAGGGAAGAACCAAGGAAGGTTAACCCAAGAATGTGCTCAAGACAAAGGGACAAGTGGCATTATGTCAGCTGTCTTAGTGCTAACCTTCTTAAATCAAGGAAGAAAAGACAATGTTAAAAATGCGATGTTAGGAATGCCACATGCAACTCAAATCTACTTGCTTCAAATCAGCTTAATTTTATGATGAACTTGAACTGAAGTAATTCATGTCATTATTGTATTTGTGGCCCAGAATGCTACATTTTATTCTGATTTACACATTATGGTAAACAAATTATGCTAATTTTGCCGCCTATAAGAAGTTGTCTGAAAGACAAAAAGCAGGCAAGAATTGCACCGTTTGGCAAGATGAGTTTTCCATGAAGACAAAGTAAATCCCTGTCAATGTGAGATAGTTTGGGAAGTGCTAACTGAAGGTCTCTCAGACTCGCCCCTGCCCCCTTGACTTAAAGCTATGCTATGTGCTAAAGTTATCCCTCAGCTTACTCCTCCTTTAGGTAGATCTCATAGTACATGATCCGCCAGTGCTCAGGTGCTGAGGATACCATACAGGTAAACTATGATGAGGTGGGCCTGGGTGGTGGAGTGTTGGGATCATAAGGCTGGGTCTGGATTTTAGAGGATTGGGCACTGCCAAGTGAGCTAACAGAGGTGCTGGAGGCACTTGTGTAGCTAGGAGAAAGACAAGGAGAAAGGGGACTCCAAGGAAGAGGAGTGTTAAAAGGGGGACACGGGAAATCCAAATTTTGTCAAATCTTTAATATCGAGGAAGACTAATTGTACATCTAGTTGTTCATTTTTTCCCATTTGATATTTAACTTTGGAAAGTCAACATGAAGACATTTGGTTGGGAAAAATATTATATTAAAACATCATTTTAGTCTCATTTTTCTAACCATAGAAACGTGGTTCTTCTTTCTGTCATATTTATGTCTCTGGGCATTTCTTTCCCTCAAAATGCGTAGACACAGAATTAGAGAGAAATGGGTTTAAATACTAGTATTGCTACTCAGGATCATAGTGATCTCGGGCAAATGAATTAGTTTCACTGGCCATCCATTTTCTCATTTGTTGAGGAGAAATTGATGATATCTGTGTATCGTTTGGTGGAGTGCCGGTACATAGTCAATATTTAACATTAGCTAGTATTGTTACTATTGGTACAGCTCCCTCTCTGCTGACACATTCTGAAAATTATTTTTTCCTGGAAATAAGCCTATTGGTCAGATTTAACACAAATGAAAGAAATTTCATTTCTCTACAACTTTGAAATCAGAACCATTGAGCTGTGTCATTCTCTTTTCCTCAAATGGTACAAATATATGCATAGTTAACTTGACGTCAAATAAGTGAGTTAAGAGAATCTTAGTCTAACTTTTTTGTCAAGAAATTTAAAGGTTTCATTTTTGAAAACGGATGTGGTTCTTTGTGCAAATATACTCCTTGTGACATGCATGTTATGACCTGCTTCTCCCTGGCATCTTGGGCAGAGGCCCCTGCCTACTTTGGCTGAGCTCTGTCTGTAAGAGGCTATCTCCCAAATGTCGAGCAGATGAGCTGATAGGTGTGCTGGGATCTGATGTTTTAATGTGGACAAAACTTACTATTCAGAAAGTTGATAAAAAGAAATGTAAACTTATAGTAACACTAATACAATTAATAACACTAATCGTTCATTATATGTCATAAATGCCTTTACACGTCTTGTGGTTAACTCAACATTTTCGATAAGTTTATTCTTTCCTATAGTCAATGTACTATCATATGTGTCTCAGTAATGCGGTTCTCATTTTTTCCAGTTATCACAATATCTTAGACTGCTCCTTCTGCTCTTATTTTGCATGTCCTCCTCTTATTAGTCCAAACCAATCTGTAGATTTCTCAAATCCAAAGTTTCCCAATAGAACTGGGAAGAGTAGTAAAGGAAGCAAAAGGTCATAGATCATTGATCTGGGCCCAGCAGACAAAAGACGTGATAGAAAGTAAGTGACATTTGAGCTTAGTGTGTTGTGTTCAAATTAGATAAATGGATTTAACTTCTTTTAAGTTTAAGACTTTGGTACTCATCAAAAGTCAGTTATCCTTATATGGAGGGAGCCCATGCTAGAAAGACCATGATAGGTCCTGTTCTTATCCAGCTCATCATCTGACAGTCTTATTGAGAAACTGACTTTGAGATTACAGATAGATTTTCCTTGTTAGGACATAGCTAACAATCAGGATTTCAATTTATCAGAATGTAATCAATAAGAATTGCAGAACTGGGTTATTACTTTCAAACACATCCTTCTAAAGATGCTCTTGGCTGCTATATTGTCACATTTTAAAGTTGACATCAGTTAACATTTCAAGGTACTTTTGCTTTTTATGGCCTGTGCTTAGACCTCTTCTAGTGTTTTCCTGAATTAGCACATTACCTAATTCATACTGGTCACTTGCTCAAATAGTGTTTGTTGAATGAATGTATGTTCATATATCATTGGAATTTTAGAGAGCTTATTGCATCCTTCATTATCTAATATAGGAAGAGAGTATACAAGTTCACTAACTTGACATAGGAGGATAACCCATATGTTTCAGAGTCAAGGCACCCAGATTTGAATCACTTCTATCATGTACTAGCTGGAAAAATAAAGTAGCTTCTCTGAGCCTTAACTTTTTCAGAAACAAAATGCATATGCTTTCTACTGCCTAGGATTTCTGCGTAGATGAAGAGAAAAAATAATTCTCAGTCAGCTTCCTGGCAGGAAACATAGGGCACATTCAAATGAGAAATTGAAAGGAGAGACTATTTTATGAAGGTATGGGCAAGTTAAAGATCATCTTCAAGGAATTATGAAGCATCCTGAGGTCAGCAACAGTGGGGAACCATTGCTATTCCTAGGTCTGAAGGAGCAAGGGTAGTGAAGAGTTTACAAAACCCAGAAATACTGCTGTGCGTGAAGGAGAGAGCCATCTGAAACTGTGGCCTTTGGTTGAGGGATTCAGCTAGACCATAGCCATGTGGGGAGTGAGATCAGGGAATAAATATCCTGACTGCTCTATATTCCCACTCTCCCACTTCCTGCTAATGCCTCTGACTGGCCAACACACTCAGAAGGACCATGATAATACAGTTCATATGGGTCAGCCTCTGGGGAACAGAGCAGAGTGGAGTAGAGAAAATCTCTTTCTCTCTCTCTGCCGATCTATGGATCCATCATCAGCGTAGTGCTTGCTACCTAACACACAGGGTAATCATTTAATTTATTGTCTAAATTGCAATATTTTGAAGACTGAAAGGGGACACTACTATTAATAATTACTCTGGGACAACAAGCATAGAATAGAACTGTGCTAGGCAAGTCAGGGCTTACTGTTACCTTACTAACAGAGCATAGTAAGCCTAGGTAAACGTGAATTTCCTTCCCTTCCTTTATCACTTTTCTCAGATTCTTTCCTCTTGTAATTGAGTAACGTGGGTATTTTGAGAAAGAATATTGGATTATTTTAATAAAACAATCTAGACTTATCCCCCTGTGGCAGGTTTTCTAAATTTGGTAATTATTACTGAGTCCCTTGCTAAAATCTGCCAGAAGAATGAGAAGGATTTAAGTTACTCTTTAAATTTAAGACCTGATTATCTTGTTTGGTAGTCTCCCTCTGCTTAGAAACCTCAGCTGAACACTGAAGAAAGGAGAAGCTACAGAAAGTCTATTACTCAATAAATGGGATGGACGTACTATGCACAGGGGAATTTGGTGAGCTATTTATTCTTCTCTGGCCATGGCCCTTCCATCTTGTTTATATCTTAAAACCAATTACTACACACATTGGTTGCTTTGATTTGGAAGACACCTGTGATTAACATTTTTAGTCTGGGTAAATATTGATGATTGACCAGGAATGGTTTTCAACGTCATTGTATATAACACAGAACAAGAAAAGGGAGAATACTAATGAACGCAGGGAATTAAGGAGATCAACAAACATTTCAGCATACGCTGATAGGTACGTATAAGTTCAAAGACAAAAATAATTTTAGTTAAGCCAAGCAATATCAATACAATCAAATGTGACAAAGTAGATCTGGCAGAAAGGAAGCTGTAATTGTGAAAGTTGTATGTGGTTTACCTCCTACATGTACATTGGCTGGAATTTTTGATGACATACTTGGGAAATAAATACCCTTGGTATTTCTGTTTATCAATATTTCAGCTTTCACATTTATGTTTTTGCTGCCCTGTTTATGACAGCCCTGTCAGCATTAGGGCTGATGCTTCCCTTGGAGGTTCCTGAGATCGTGGACAGCCAGGGCTTGAACTCATCTCCAGTGCTCCTGCTCCTGGGCTGCTGACTTTCTTGACAGCATGACCTTTGTCTAGCTTGCATGAGTCTCTGTGCTTATAGGCTCTTGCACAGCTCTTTTGCCATTCATTCAGTTTTGAATAAGGTCTCCCCAAGTGACTTACTCTTTCCTCTAGAGGCTTCTACTTAGTTAACAGTCCGGAAAGTCACTTGACTGTGACTCTAATTAGTTGGGGTGACATATGGCTCACTCAGCCCTGGTGTTTTCCACCCCATTGGAAGATAGGATATATTATTTAAGGAAAATGTGTACTAACTTTCCAGTGAATTTTTTTTTAATTAAACATTTTATTGGTGAGCAAACATTCAACCTGGTCATTCACCCTGTTCTGTGCCTTCAAAGAAGTCTTATCTCTCTGGAATTAAGGTGCCTTGGCCTTACACTATATGAAATTGTTCAACTAGGTGCAGATGCAACATTATAGAGGCAGGATTTTGTGTCTCTTAATTGGTGTCGTGCTATCAGCTCTCCTAAACCCAGGTTGGCCACAGCCCCAATTAAGGGTCAAGTCTTCCTAAAAGTACAGATTACAGGCCTCACCAGTTTTTTTTATAATATATTTATGGAAGGGTTTGTAGTTTCAGTGAATTCTTTCTACAACTTTTTTTTTTGTGTGGAAGATTAGCCCTGAGCTAACATCTGTGCCCATCTTCCTCTACTTTATATCTGGGACACCTGCCACAGAATGGCCCAACAAGTGGTGCGCATGTCCTCACCTGGGATCCGAACCGGCGAACCCCGGGCCTCCGAAGTGGAACATGTGAACCTAATCACTGCCCAACGGGGCTGGCCCTTCTTTTTACAATTTTTTGAGGTCACCTCCACAAAAAGGAATCAAGGAATTTACACAATTTGACATTGGTAAACATACTTTTTAAAGTCACATATAATTATAAGGAAAGATTTTTTTTATTGTTTTTTTACGATTTTATTTTTTCCTTTTTCTCCCCAAAGCCCCCGGTACATAGTTGTATATTCTTCGTTGTGGGTCCTTCTAGTTGTGGCATGTGGGACGCTGCCTCGGCATGGCCTGACGAGCAGTGCCATGTCCGCACCCAGGATTCGAACCAACAAAACACTGGGCTGCCTGCAGTGGAGCGCGTGAACTTAACCACTTGGCCATGGGGCCAGCCCCTATAAGGAAAGATTTTTGTTACCAAATATGTTTTTACATTGGAAAGTGGAAATTGAAAAATTTAATCCCTTATAATTATCATATAAAGGTAAAGCAAAAATTCATAAATAAATTGGTTGACTAATTTATTTGTTCACCAAATGCTTTCTGAGGCCTGTTGCGCACTAGATGTTCTTCCAAACACAAGGGACACAGTGGTGGCTAAGATGGGCATGTTCTCTAATCTGGTGGAGTTTACATTTTCAGTAGGGAAGACAGGCAATAAACAACTACAAAACAAGTTAATAAAAAATAAACCATCAGAGTATCAAGTGCTATGTGGAGATTACTATGTTAGGAAATAATGGAGGGGCTGACATTTAGGTTAAGGAAGGTCTTTTGGAGGAGGTAACTTTCAAACCTTGGTCTGAGTGACAAGGAGCACCAGCTAAGCAAAGATCTGGGGAGACAACCTTCCAGTCAGCAGGAATAATGAGCACAAACGCCCTGGGGCCAGCACCAGCCTGGCACATTCCAAGCACTGGAAGAAGGTTGGGGAGACTGGAGCAAGCAAGGAAGAGAGTGCAATAAGAGGTAGGAAGGGTCTGCAAGGTGCTGCTGGGGTTTGTGAGTCAGGATAAGGAGTCCAGATTTTATTCTAAGTGCTATGGGTTGTAATTGGAGGGTTTTACGTAAGACAGTGACGTGATCTGATAAACAGATTTAAAAGATACTTTGGCTGCCCAGAGGAGAATTAACCATAAGCAAGCAAGAGTGGAAGCTTGGAGACCACTGACAAGCTATTGCACCACCAGCGAGAGACGGTGGTGACTTGCACTGGGGTGCTGGTGATGCGGAGGGAGAGAAGTAGGCAGAATGGGGAGAAGTCTTGCTTTGTGGATATTTGACTTTAGAATACAGTCTACATGAATATGAGAGTCAATGGCTAGCATCAGAGGATTGTTTGTTTCTTAAGAACAGAACAAGATAAGAACTCAAGAGGGATTCATACGTGTCCTTGCCATACTACCTCCTCCTTCCTTAGTTTCCTCGGCCTCTTGTCTAGAATAGTGCTACTTAAACTTTCTCGTAAAACTGTAAGGAAACTCCCCATAGTTGCCTTTCAATCTACTCATATTGATGGAACGTTTGTGTTAGCCTTCCTCCGTGCATCATTTGTGTACACAATGTAGTATAGAGATTTTCATGCTGTTTAGAAAGGGGTGATGATAACTTCTCAAGCCAAGTTGAAAAAAGGACAAGTATGACAGAAAGGGATGCCGTGGATAAATTTATTTGGAGGATGAAATGACCTATGCTGAATAAATTTGATAAGAAAGAAGGGGATTTGAACAAACCACCCTCAGACAAAACACAGCCTGTAAGTGATGTAAGGGATAAATTACAGAAGCTCCTTACTAGTAAGCTAAGGTTTCCGACAAGCCCAGGCCTGACATCTTGATTAAATATTTAGAAGGAGCTCTGAGAAAAAGAGTAAAAAAGACACAAGCGAGAGGGCAAGGAGGGGAAAGTTTAGAGTGGAAATGGAGCTCAAGCAGAGTCAAAGCAGGAAGAGGGGAGGGGTTCCACTCCTCTCCCAAAAACCCAAACCCAAACCAACCAAACAAACAAAACCTCCGTCTCTGAACAAAGCCCAGTCAATATTTTGTAGAAAGAACACTGGAGTCAGGCAAGTCTGAGTTTGAATCCACATTCCAGGTTATATGTGAATCCTTGAACAGAGCACCGTCTCTGAGTCTGTTTCCTCATTTATAAAATGAAGATGCTTAAATCATAGTGACCTTGGAAAAAATGTAATGAGCTGGCACAGTGTTTGAATCCAAGTTCCATCTTTTTATCTAAGTGTCTTTGGCAAGAAACTTCACCTTTTCTAACTTTGGTTTTCTTATCTGTAAAACAGGATTAATATCTGTCACAGATTGTGGTCCAATAAATTATCGCTACTGCGCGTGTTATTCTTCTCGGAGTTTTTAGTGTTTAAAAGCTTGGCCAAAAGCAGGCAATTAATCAATATTATTTTCTTTCTGCTGTTTTCTTTCCTTCCACTCTTGTATCTCATTACCACTCATCCTACATTAGAGAAAATCTTTTTATTCTCCCCACAATGTTTACATTTTCGTCTTCAAGTTTGAATAAATGAGTATATGCTTACTTTAAACTATTTTTTTCTTAAGATCACTACACGATTTCTTCCTCTCTTTTTGGCATAATTATTTATAGTTTCCCTATTTGTTCTCAAATGTCCTGGTTTGAACCACAGATTATATGGTCACTCCACTTATGGTTCTGGTTACTCATGTAATTATTCAATATGTAATTGAAAATATATATCTTTGGAAAACTTAGTGCTCTGTGAAGGAAATTTCAAGTCAAGATTACATTTATAAAAATGGTTTTCTGAGAAAAGCACTGTGTTTTTTTACCGGATAACACAATGACTCCACCAGCAAGCTCTGATTGACAGGGACACTCATGATGACCTGTCACTCCTAGAACATTCTGGGGCAAACCAGATGCACTCCTGTGGGCAGTTTCCTCAAGCTGCACGTCACAAAAGTGCTTATGATTTTGGAAAACATTCATGGCTCCACTCTCTCCCAGGCGCAGGTGCAGAGTTGCCTGTGTGATTCAGGCGCCGTTACATACCTGTGGGGGGAGGTTGAATTGTCCTTTGCCACCCATGTCATGTGTGCATGTCAGAGAACCACAGCTTCCTTTGGGAAAGTGAGCTTTCTATGTCCCACCAGAAACTACACCAGGATGTGACATTTTTCTGGGATGGTGATTTCATTTCTCAACCTGTCCATTGGTGGAGAGAAATGCTCTTTTAAAAATTTAGTCTGGACCTAGCCATAGCACCATGTCAGATTGGAGAAAGCATGAAACTTTGAACCCTGAATATTTCATTTCTGTCTAAACAGGTTATAGTAACACATCTATTTTCTTCATAGGGTGATATTTGATTCATAATTCAGTTGATTATTGTGCATTCCAGCAGGAAAGGGGCAGAGGAATTCATAATGTTATAATTAACAAATGTCAGGCACTTTTAGCATTCATCTCATTCCCCTCCCGTTACCAACCCATTCCTTACCGCAGTGTAACTAGAAATTCATGTTCAGCAATCACACGAAATAGCCTCTGCCTTCAGGTTGCTTGCTAACTTCTTAGAGGTATACACATGAAAAAAAGATGAAAAAAATGGGAATATGTTATAAAATAAGTGCTCAATTAAGTTAAAAATGAATGCTTCAGGACAGGATTTGGAATTGTGTTGACTATTCAATCCATCTAGCAAAGGAAATCTATGAATATATTATTCCTTTAAAACCAAATATTAGATGGTTTAGACTTCTAAAAGCATTGGATATAATTTTAGATGTCTGGCAGAACTAGGGTATGAACTTTTATTAAAACATTTCTTTTAGGAAAAAAGATGAAATATTCATTGCTAATATTAAACCAAACTTCCTTTTATATTAAATCTGGAATTGGAATACTTTTAATTTTTGTAACAGTAGGTATATTATCCTGTAACAATAATAGCTGCAATTTAAGGACTTGGTGGGTGCTGGATCTGTGATGTATACTGTGTTACATAACCCTCCCAATCTTCTTACCAGTTAGAGATTGTTATCTCCGTATCACAGATGATGAAACAGAGGTTAATAACTTGGTCAAAGTCACACAGTTATTTACAGAGAGAGTTTTCAATGCCAGGCCTTCGTGTTATTCACTATGTTGCGGAATGCTGTTGTTTACCAGGGTTATTATTATTCTATTTTTCTCCCAGATGTCATCATTACTTTAGTGAAAGTTACAATTTGCTGCTGACCTAAATGCTTGCGGAATGCCTTTTTATGCCTTACTTATCAGATAGTCATTACCAGTCTTCACTGCATTCCTATTTCTGCGACCCCTACCTCTTTGCTCCTGAGGATTAGGTACATGTGAGACAACTTGGGCTTTCCTTATTAAAGAATTTTGGATATCTCTTGGTCCTCGTCTTCTAGCTTGACCTCTAATACACTAAGCATTTGGTGCTGTAGTTAACATTTATTGCCACCGACAGGAACCAGCAGCACTCAAAGCTTTTCTAGAAAGAAAAAAAAAAAACCCTCACAAATGTTAAGATTCAGAATTTTGTAAATTACCCAACAAACAGGAAATTTCGTTTATCTCTATTGATTTTTTTTAATAGAGCATTTGCTTGCTCCAATTATTGTTCATGGAGTCATTCCTTTGTTTCTTAAGTTTTTTTACATCAGTGTAATCCCTTACCACTGAGAACAATATACATGGGAGATCTGGAAGCATGGTCTGTAAGAACCACTAAAATTATGAAATTTCACAGAGACCTCGTTTTATATTAAAAATTCATATAAGTAGTATGTTCTAGTTCACGACATTTGTTATCTATTTTGATATATACATATTGTTTTAAATATTTTCACGTAAAACTAATGTTTCAGGAAGATATGCCACATTTTCCAGTAGTTTGAACTATTTGGCAAACTAACTCATGTTTTCTAGTGATGCACATACTCTAGTTTGAAAATCATAAAGTTAAAGAATTTTATCCAGGGAGATCCTGTTCCAATATTGAGCCGCTCATTCATTTATTCATTCCACAGATGTTTTTCAGCATCCATTCCCAGTAATGACTATCCAGGCATTGGGTACAGACTTATGGCTAATTTAATCAAGGTTCTTGCTTTCATGGATCTTATATTTGGGGAAGGGGCATTAATAAATAAATAGATATTGTGAGATGGAGTAAGTGGGGATTCCTTCAGACCTGGTAGGTCAGGAAAGACCTCTCTAGGGATGTGACATTTTAACCTGACACCTGAATGATAGGAAGAAGCCAGCCATACAAACATATTTTGCAGTAATTTCCAGATATATAATTCCATGATAGAGCAAAAGTCATAGAGTGGGGATAAGTGTGACTTGTTCTTTTATCAGAAATAAGGCCAGTTGCATATAGAGTGAGTGGAAGAAAGGCGGATGATGAGGAAAGGGAACCAGATTGTCAAAGCCCTTATAAACTATGGTGTGCAGAGTTTGGATTCTATTGTAAGTATGAAAAATCTCCATGGAGGGCTTGAAATGTGGGAGTGACATGATCTGATGATTCTTTTTTAAAGATCATTCTGATGCTGTGAGGAGAAAGGATTATAGAGGGTAAGGATGGAAATAGCATAACTAGTTAGGCAGCCTGCGAAATGATACAGGTGAGAGATGATAGTGGCTCAGTCTGAAACAGTAGCCATGGCTCTGATAAATTTGGGATATATTTTAGAGGTAAAGATAAAAGGACGTACTCATTGATTAGGTAGGCAGAAGTGTTGGGCTAAAGAGAAGAGAATTGTCAGAGATTTTAGCCTTAGCAACTGGCGTGCCATTTGGTAAGACAGGGAAGATGATGATTTGAGGAGAGAACAAAATCTCTGCTGTGGGAAATTCGATATCCAGGTGAAGAAGTCAGGTAGGACACAGGAGCCAGAGAAAGGGTCAGATGAGTGTGTCCCAGACAGAGAGAACTCAATACACAGCCCCAAGTCTGGAAAAAGTTTGATGAGTTTTAAGACCAGCAAGAGAGACACTGTGTCTGGAGCATGAAGCAAAAGGACACTGGTAGAATTGAGGTCACAGAGGTTGGCTACAGGTAGGATCATTCAAGGCTTGGAGGTTGTGAAAAACATTTAGACTGTATTCTAAGTGTGACAAGAGATCACTGGTGGGTTTAGCCCAAGTAACACAGTCTGATTAACACTTTTTAAAGGATCACTCTGGCTGTTATGTGAAGAAGTAGTGGGGGTAGGGTGGTTCAGGAACAAGAGTAGAAGAGGAGGAAGAAAGAATTCAGTAGAAGGCTTTTAGAACCAGGGATACAAGACATCTTGCAATGTGTGGGTGAGTTCTGCACAGTCACACATTTTTTCAACCATATTCCATATGATCTTTGAACACCCAACTGGAGAGTCATAGAGGTGAAAACTCTATTTACAACTATATTTTATATATAAACACAAATTATTTATGCATAGTTCTAGTCTACACTAAATTTTCTAGGAATGCAAGTTTTATGTATATTGAAGGAAGTACTGTACTAGTTTTGTTCAGAAATGTACAAATAGCTGTTCACCAGTTTGGAAAAGCAAGTCATTGATGACAATATCACCCATGGTATTTAAGTGGCCAGTACTTCACATCTATGTCTATTTGCATTTGTAATTGTCATCTTATTGATGGCTCTATGTATAGGTACAAGCATCTGGTACCAAAGTGTCTTGTAGAGTAGCAGTATCCATACGTTTACATATTGAAATACAACTTATGGGACGCGATACTGATATTTTGAAAAATGTGTAGGTTGTAATATTGATGAATTTTATTTTAGAGTTATAAACTAATGTTATATAAAGGGAATCATGAATCTGATAAGTTGAGGACCACAGATCTAGGTAATGATGGATTACGTGGGAAGCTTAGGTTTCTAGTGATGACCGATGTTAAGCAGAATAGAATTAGACCTGACAGTCTCTTAGATTAATGTAATTTTCCCAAGAACACATAGCTAATTAGCCATGGATGCTTGTTTTGAACCTAGCTCAGAATGTCTCCAAAGCCCATATTCATTACATCATACCCATCAGTGTAAAGACCTGTTTTCAAAAGTTCGTTCATTCATTATAGTGGAGTGTCTTGCTTAAATTCTTAGCCCAAGGAAAGTATACTAAAACTGTGTCTCTACTGGTAATAAAATAAAGTTGATAATTCAGCCAATTTTGTGATTAAAATAAATTTGGAGGGTGAGAATAGATATAATAATTGTTTGGTCCATAATATGAAGAACAAATCCTGATTGTGGCTTTTTTTCACTTCTGGTTGTTGAGATGTCTTATAGAAAAGCCTAGGTTTTATTATGGTTTCTAATTTAAACTTGAAAATATGTTTTACTAGTTTTTAATTATCTTCCTCTTATCACAAGCTTCTCTCATATTGGTTAGGTAAATGCTTCATGACTACTACCAATAGAAAACACATATAGATTTTTTCCTTTAAGATTTTAAAACTGATACTTTTTTACTACAAAAGCTGTTCAGTTTTTATTTCTGAGTTTTCCTTTGTAGAAGTTCACCTAGTAAAATGTTCTTTTGCATGTCAACGTTTTCTCTCATGAAGTACCAACAATATTATAATTCTGTAGAAGAATAACTGAGAAGAAATTAACTTGGCAGTAATTCTCATGTAAAAAAGTAATTTTGAACAGGCATGACAGCTTTGTGAGCCATAGTTCTAGGGACTATCACCAAAGCATTTTAATTTTAATGTTGTAAGAATTTGCAACATTTAAGAAAAATAGTTGTGAGGGAATATATCAACCACATTTTGTTACTATATCAAGGGATTTTTTGATACAGTTTTGACAATGGGAAAAATATAAGTTAAAATACTAAATCTGTCTTCTGTTTGGGCCATTTTGCACCAGAAATTGACATAATATTAAAAGTGTGATTTTTAACATTTCACTTTCATTGTGAGGCGATGAATGGCTTGGATCCACAGCATCGTAGGAGACTTCTTAATCTTCACGGTGCACCTTGCTCTTCATGGTGATTTGTGTCTGGCTTTGTCTTATGGATAGAAAGAGAAGATCCACTGACTGTGTTGAAGATATAAAAGAAATTAATTACATTGCCTGTGGTTACTATCTGCACAGAATCAAATTACTTGGTTTAGGAAATATTTCATCTGTTAGAACCCCAGTGTGGGCTAGAGATATTGCACCTCAACCAAATAATGGTGAAACCTCAAGATAAGTTTACTCTTCGTTACTCTGCCTGTGAAAGGCGGGGCAGCACGCGTCTAGAAAGCTCGCCAGTGAGGCACTGAGACACTGTCATTCTTTCTTAACCAAATTGAATTGTAAACTATTCCTATTTATGATCGTTTCTGAGTGATTTCAGTGTTACTTAACAGGCATAATGTTGTGGAGTAGTGTTACATATTGCCTAAGAAGGAGGTTTCTATGACTTCTATTTATCTTTTGCATCAGTGTTTGACAGGTAACAAATGAAATTCCTTTTCAAAAATTAAATCCAGCTTCATTTCTGTCTTTCACTCATAAAGGATGAAGCATTATTTGCTTCTTGGACAGTTCCTGTGCTCTATCATCTTTCATTACTTTTATTAGTTCTGTCATAAATGTGTTAGCTCTTTGGCCTTGGCTTCTAACTGCCTATTATAGAGATAAGTGTCTGGGTTTGATAATATAAAATCCTCAAATGTTGCTTTACCTTCAATTAAAAAGTACTTTAAAAGCAGCATTAGAGTACGATATCATCTTTCATTTCTCTATTGTTTTACCTTCTCACATAGTTTGGGTTCTTTATGACCACGAAGACCAGTATTTCTAGAGCATTTGGGACAGCTCCCTTTACTGAGGTCCAGACCTGCATACCTGCCTTCTGGACAGCCTCACCTGGGTGTCCCACGGCACCTTAAACTTAACCTGAATGCTGTTCTTTCCCATGTTTTCTCTTTTGTAGAGGCTGGTAATTTATGGCCGTTGGGTCAAATCTAGCCCACTGCCTGTTTTCGTATGGTCTTTCAGAAAGGTGAGAATATTTTTACATCTTTAAAAGAAAATGGAAAGACTATTATTTTATGGTGTGAAAATTCAATGAAATTCAAATTTTTGTACTGTCTGTGGCTGCCATTGTGCTTCAATAGCAGAACTGAGTAGTTGTGATGATGCCATCTGGCTCTCAAAGGCTTAAAATAGCTTAAGCTATCTGGCCCTTAACAGAAAACGTTTGCTGACTTCTGATCTATTTGAATGGAAGATTTCAGCACTCTCTCAACTCTTAATCTCTGAATATCAAAACCTCTGAATTATGCACCAACTTTTCCTTTCATTCATATACTTATCTTGCTGTTGTATATAAGGAATATCTCCAGACCAGACTCCTCTGTTGCCTAGACAACTGCAGTAGCTCCCCTTAACTCCAGTTTCTCCCCAATAAAATTCAAATTCTATACTAATAGCGAAGCTATCACATGAAAATTAATAAATTAGATTATTCACTCCCTTGTTAAAGATGTCATTGGGACACTGCTTTCCCACAGAATTGGGTCCAAACTCCTTAGTATGGTAACAAATCCCTTCATTCATTGGTCCTGACTTCTTCTCCAGTTTCATCTCCCTTGGCTGCCCGTACCCTCCACTCCCACTCTTGCATCCTAAATTCCTGCAGCACAGTACTTCTTATTGTCCCCCTAGAATGTTGCTGCCTTTCATGACTCTCTGCCTTTGCCATGCAGCTGCCTTTTTCTTTACTGCCCTTTTACTACTTTCTAAATAGCCAACTTGATTTAGGTTTTTGGGATTCAGCTTAAATGTCACATTTGAGCATTCTTTCCTGGAGCCTTCAGGTAAAGTTAATTGTTCTCCCACTGCATCTCAGCACTTAGGTTGTAATCATCTGTGTAGATATCAGAGCTCTTCCTCATTCTCATATCCTCAGAATTTAGCATTGACAAAGAAGATAGTAAATATTTTTTGGCTGAATGAACAAGTGCTCATATACTTTTAGAGAGATTCTCCAGTTTAATTCAGCAGAGTTAAAATTCTAAAATGGTAATAATCAAGTCTGTTAATTCTATCTGGTCTGGATTGAAACTCTGAATCTTTGTGGGTGATTACCCAGAAGTCTCTGATAGGCATCAGTAAGTGCTACAGTCTTCATTATTTAATTTTATGGTTCCCTCACTTGCAAAGTTATTGCAAATGCACCGATTTATCTATTAACTGTTTCCTTCCTAAATAGTTATTCATGACCTCAATTTTTTCAAAAAGTTCCCTTCTATTCCAAGTTTTGTTATTTGCTTTACGTTGGCCTACTTTTTATTCACCTATTTATTTATTTTTAATTTTTGCTATTTGTGTAGTCAAAGGTTAAATTTTCACATTCAGCTTTCAAGAGGAGCAGGTTGTGTATAAATAGTATGTGTCTGTGTTTCAGTTGTTCAAATTGGCCTATCATTTGGAGAATCAGCTAAGCTTCTGACATCCTACCATTCTCCCCTGGTACTACTCTTGGATTCACATACTGCTCATTAGTATCTCTGCAGAAGGCTAGACATGGGGTTTGCTGAGCTGTTTTGTATGTGCCCTGCAAAGACTGGTTAGATGGGAAAGAATATAAAGCCGTCTAAAAGAAGATTTTAAGATTATCTATGAGTTTCAGTCATCTATTATTTTCCTGACTCCATTTAGTATAGATAATAACAGTGAGACTAGCTTATGATTACATAGTGCTGTATACTCATTCAAAGTGCTTTCACCTACGTTATGCCTCCTGTGAGGAAGGCATGGATGATATTGTTATAGTGATTTTTTCAAGGGAAACTGTTGCTCAGAAAGGTGAAATCACCTGCTAAAATTCTTACAGCTTGTTAGAGATGTGGCTGACACTAAACCCTGGTTCCTGACCCCAGGTTATTTTTCTGTGATTCTGTTTTCTTCATATAAAATACATCGTGGTTATCAAGTTATTGTCTCTTGGCTTTAAAGCTACCCTTGCATCCTCTGATTTGTGGTACTCAGGTTTGGACTCTGCAGAGTATTGTTCTCCTTTATCAGTTGGCTTCCTGTTAGGTCCTGCCAGTAGTCGGTACATGAGCAAAAATGTATATGAGGAGGGGAAGAGAAAGGACTTTACCACTCCCTTTTAGCTTGCTGTTCCTGTCAGCATATACTTAGCGAGAGAAGTTGAACAGAAGCTCATCAAACCTCCTCAGAATTATCGGCACCTGCTAGGCAGTACCTGTATGCAGGGGTATGGGTCTTAGTCCCTTCTATCAGCTTCTAGATTCTGAAAACTACAATCACTTCTCCTCATTTCTCTAGCTTTAGAGATGAGAGCTGTTTCTATAATTATTATCTCTGTGTTACTTTAGTGTTCCTTTTGTGTTTTTTCAGTCCTTCAATACCTGTGAAATCAATTCCCCATGCTATCTGCTCTTTGTTGAAATACTTGGTTTGGTTTTGGTTTTCCTGACAAAATGCTGAATGACAGCATACCTCAGATGTGGTCCCAGGAAACACGCTCTCAAAGATGATATCCTAGCACTGGTTAGGTTATGTATTTGTCTGGAAAGTAGTGCTGACCTCCTTGCTTGTTGTGTGTAGGGGCACACAACTAATTAAATTATTATCTGTGTTGATCGAAGTAAAGTGTCTACTGAAGCAAAGTTTTGGGGGGATCAAATGTGTGTTGAACTTGACTTGTACGGTAATGATAATGACTACAAACACCATGAGGTGGGATGGCTTTTTATGACTATCCTGGGGATCTTAAAGAAAGAAAATAACAAACTCACTGCTTTAAACCCTTATTTCAAGTCACTGTTAGAGAATCAGAGAGCTTTCATAGCATCCCTAATAGATTCCCTTATTTCATGTTGCTTCTGAGTCAACTTCACTAAAAACAGACACAAAATTACGCTAGGCTCCCCTCACTTGATGTTCCCGCAATTATGTACATGTTGAGATGGCAAACTTGGTGGAAATTTGTGAGTTAGTGTTTTAGTCTGTGCAGCTGGATGCGGTTCTAAAAATTTACTTGGTTAGTTGACTGAAACTTTGATTCAGTGCTGGCCTACATTTAATGAGGCTGAAATTCCTGTGGTATAATATTGAGTAAAGAATTAAAAGGTAAATGGGAGTAGGTATTTTGGAGTAGACTTATTTTACATGACCTTCACAATTAATCCCTGCCCCCATCACTGTCACCACTACCACTACCACCACCACCACCACAACACATGCACACTATATTTCCAGAAAGAACCCAAAGACATTCCTTCAATTTAGGCATTGGAAATACATTATTGAGTAGAACACCCCTGAGGTCATCGTCTTTTATAGGCCAGATCATGGGAGATGCTGACATTGAGATAGGCTTCTTGAATTCACTGGGGATGTTAGAATTCTGGAGGGGCAAAGTCCAAGTGGCACTGCCTTTAGAGTTAAGGTGAAAGCATTAGTAGAATGCAGTGGGGGTAAATGAGTATTGAGTATTTGTACCTACATGGGTTTTTGGGTTGTAATAATTATCATAGTATTCATAGAAGGAAAAGATATGATATGGGCACCTTACTAAAATATCACTTAAACTATAGGAAGACAAAACTCTAGGTCTGGTGCCCATAAACCTGACTTAAGTCACCACAATGGAGGGTCCTGGTCTGCCACTAAGTTTCCAGACTAAGACAGTTCGCAGACCTAGAGGCCAAGTCCTTCTAAAGATAAACCTTGAAACCCTGCCACAGTCTATGTTTATTCTTCCTCGAAGCTTTCCCCAAAGGGATCTGCAACCGCTAACTAGGGCAATTATATACTTGAGAGAGGAAACACCCAGAATTCTTAGGGATTAGTAAACATTGTTTCTAAATTTATGCTAATTCATGGGGACCCAAAATATTACTGCAATTCACCATTCGAATTGGGAATATGGTCATGGTCAAGCGACACAGGGCTTAGACTAGGGTGAAGCCAGAGAGGTACTTAGGGCACCAGATTAGATTTTAGAATGCACTCACAGGTGTGTGCAAGTGCCGATCTGCCTGAGGTCTCAATCCTGAGGTAACAAATGGTGTTTTGGACAAAGCTTATCCCCTCAGTGAGTTTATGGAATCACCCTGTGATTATTACCCTGGTGCCTGTGGGTATAATTGGAACACACTTATATAGTAACTGTAAAGTCCCACACATTTGACCCTGACTCCTGAAATAAGGACTATTATGGCAGGAAGGGCATGTGTAAGCTTCTGGAACTTTCCTTCTCTGACAAGATGGCGAACCTAAAGTAGTGTAGTAGCCCTAGGAAAATTGCAGATTAGTGACACTATCAAAGACTTGAAATATGCAGGGGTGGTTATTTCCATTATGTCCTCATTTAATTCACTTGGTTGGACTTTGAAGAAGATGGATGTATTTTAGAGAATTACCGTGGATTATCTTAAACATAATCAAGCAGTGTTTCCAATTGCAGCTGTGGTTCCAGATGTGGTTTCTTTACTGAAGCAAATCAACACAGCCCTTTGGACCTGGTGCACAGCTATTGATCTGGAAAATGCTTTTATCTAACAATTTGTAAGGATCAGCAGCAGCAGTATGTTTTTACCTAACAGGATCAGTAGTGCATCTTCATGGTCTTGTTTTAGGGTGGTGGCAACACTCCTTCTCTCTGACCTAATTTAATCCTCAAAGATTAGGGTAGCACAAAGTTTGGTTGGTTTATTTGGATTTGGAAGACAGTATATACCACATTTGGGTTTGTTACTCTACCACATTTACTGAGTAACTCAAACCATAGCAGGAAAAGTCTCTGCAACAAGTAATGTGGCAGTGCAAACTGCTCTTCTTTTTGAGCCCAATGACCCATCGGACCCAATAATATTTTCTGTATCTAGAAATAGAGATCCTTGTGAAACTTCTGACATATCCTTGTAGGAAAATCACAGTTATGATCTCTGAGGTTTGGAGCAAAGCTATGTCTCCTTTTTAAGATATCTTTTTGAAAAACAGTTCCTACAAGGCTCTCAGCCCTTGAAAGAGTTGGAATGCCTGACCGTGGGCTATCAAGTGGCCATGCAAATTTAGCTGCCATCATGAACTGGGTATTCGGTTAGGCACGTGCAACGGTGGTTCATCACTAATGGAAAAATGTGTTCAAGATCAGGCTTCAGAAGATCCAAAAGGCATAAGCAAGTGGCTCAGACTTACTACACATATTCCTACTATATTACCCCTCTTCCCTCAATGCATAACTAAAGCCTCAGAGGGGAATTTCTTATGACAAGCTGAGTGCTAAGGAGTACTCAACTTGGTTAAGGTGAGTTCACAATCCTCTTGAAATGGTCAGAGTGTAAAGATGTTCATGTTCCGTGTGAATGTCCAACAAAGGGCATTTACCAGAGAACCAGCTCTGAATGACCCTGTCGTCAAGATGACCCTTGCTCTGATTGTCAGTTTTCTTCTTTCCTCAGCCATTCTCATTCTTGCTCAATGGGCCTGTGGACAGAGTAGCCATGGCTGCAGAAATAGAGGCTATTCCTGGACTCAACAACATGGACATCCCCTTACCAAGACTGGCCCGATTACTGTCAGTCCTGAGTGACTAACCTGACAACTATAAAGGCCAACACTATGTCTTCAATATGGCACCATACCCAGTTGGGGAGGGAGGAGCCTCAACTGGGGGCAGGTTGACTACACTAGACAGAACTCTTTTAATTATCTAAAAAATAAGTATTAAGATGTTTTAATGACTTATTGGCTCTTTTAGGTTGACTGTTACTATTTAAGCTAGAAACCTATATGTATCTTTGATTTCCATTTCTCTCCCTCCAGCTCATTACTCTCTCCCAATTTCCTAGAGTTAAAAGAAACTTATTTGGCCTTACTCAATACATTATGCTTTTTTACACTTTTGTGTTTCTGGCAGACCCAGCTTCTCTATCCTACCTACCAAAATACATCCAAAATTCAAAACTCATCTCAAGTATCACCTCCTTTAATTCCTACAACACTTTATACACATTTGTAGCATAGCACTCCTCAGGCTGTATTATAACAACTTATGATAAGTGCATGTTAAATTGTGTCCCCCAAGAGGAGCTGGCAGTGCTGTCCACTATTGCATACTGCCCTTCTATTCCCAAGTCAATGACTATCATGTTCATGGTTCTCCATACATATTCAGTGAGTGAGTGGAATATACTCCTCTTTCCTTTTTTTTCCCCTCTATTTTTAACACTATATTGAGTTACAATGATGTTGGGGTCAATTACAATGATGTTGGGGTCAGTTTGAATAATGATAGTAGAGCAGTGTGACATATGGGAGACAAGCAATGGTCTTGTAGTCAAAGGCCTAACTCTGGGATTTGTTAGCTGTGTGACTTTGAGAAAGTCATTTCAGCTATGTGAGCCTCAATTCCTTCTTTTCAAAAAGGAGGCTTCTTTTAACTTTGTAATTCTACTGTTTCATGATTTACTTCAAAAAAGAAATAAATTACATTATGGAAATAATTAATTTTAAAAATTTTCCTTACTTTTTAATTTTTACATAGTTTAGAATAATTGCTTAAATATTGCAGATGAAAGTTTTTTTTTCTTTTGAAGATGATCAATGCTTGAAATTTTGCTTAGAAAGAAAACATAAATCTTTAAATAATTTAACATGCATTCATATATATGAATATGCAAATTTTACATTGAATTAATTTAAAACTGTTATTACAAAGGATTCGGCCTACATTTTGAATCACTATGATGACAAAAAACCAAATCATACTCCGTAAAGAATTCTTAATTCTTTTCTTCACTCAGAAAAATCATCAGACATGAGGAACTTAATGCCTATTAGTTCATTCATTCAACTGACATGAAGGAAGATATATTGTTCACCCTTTGCTTGTCCAAGTGTTTTAAATTTTGCCTTTGGGCCAAAGTAGACATTCAGAGATATGTGTGCCTGGGACACATGTTTTTATACTCCATCTCATAAAATTACTTTTTACAGAATTTCACTTACTGTATTGATGTTATGCCATCAGCATACTATGAGGAACGCTATAGGAAATTAAGTTCATTATTGATGGATTGCTAGCAAGAATATCCTTGATATTGTCTATATCCTGCTACTCAACATGCTGTCCACGGACCAGCAGCCTTGGCATTACCCAAGAGCTTATTAGAAATTCAGAATCACAGGCTCCAACTATAGATGCACTGAGTCAGAATTTGTCTTTTAATCAGACCCCCAAGTGATCCATATGCACACTATAGTGTGAGAAAACCAGACAACATCACCCAGTAGTGTTCTTTTTCTGAGATTCCTCATAAAATTATTTCATGAAATTTATTTACCATAAAATAATAATACAATTATTATTATGAGTACACATAATCAAGAAAAAAACCTGTGCTTCTCCAAAACAAGAGTTTTTGTTATAGTTGTGTTTTAATCTTTTTAACAGTGAATTTTGTGGTTGATTCTGTTTCCCATTCTGCCTTGTCCACATCTTGTAGCCTAGGTACCATTTTTTATCCTTTTGCTTGATCATTTATATGTCATCCACATTTTCCTTTTGCCCTGATATTTTCAATTAAAAAAAAAGTTATGTGTGTATTAGATGCCTCAAATCCTTTGCAGAATGAGGTAAAGTATAAACAAATAAGACCAATATAAAGAGCCTAAATATTTCCAGCTTTGTTATATGATTTGAGCATTGCAAACCTAGGCTCTTCCTTCTTTGCCACTTACCCTTCTGGGCATCATAATTAATGTTCAGTATGAAGATCTTAGGCACTCTGGGGCTTACAGTTATCAGAGAAGTATTAATTATACTCAGCACATTATACTGTACTTACTGAGCCAGAAACATGGACTAATGTGTTTTATAAAGAGTGGAAAACCCAAAAGATTTCTGACTAAATCAGAACATTCCCTTCAATTGAAACATCCTATTTCATGAGCACACTGGTAAATATCAGTCTTTATGTCTTTTATAGACAAATTATTTTTCTTCTGTCTTTTTTTTAACCAGGTACAATAATTTCCTGGGAATTTAGAAATCATTTACATCAAACATATACTGATAAAACAAGTAGCAGGTAAATTCCGAGCTAGTGTCGGGCTATATATCTCTACCAGCAGGCAGCCAAATCGCTGAACTTACTGCCTCAGGAGGCCATTGAACCAAGTATGGTGGCTGAATAATTTTATGACCAGTAATAAGACTCACGCGTTATACATGCTAAGAGAGGGGTAATCAAATCTTACGCTTCAGGGCATAAATTAATCACTGCAGGGGTCAGAAAAGAATCTCCTTTGCTCTATGAACAGAATTGAATAATTAGGCAGTGGCTGTATTGATATTTTAAAAGCCTTCTTTGTAAGGATCAGCCCTGGTTTTAAGAACAATTCTGCGACTTCATGGGGGTGTTTGAGCTCTTGATTAGAAGAGGCGGGCGCTGCAAGTTGAGCAGTTTATTCTCACAGACAGACAGGTTGGGCAGCTTCCTGATACCACACTGTTCAACCTGATTTTCATTAAAAGCTCAAAGTGCCTGCTGTTAAAATGTCTCCAGGCAGCTGGGGCAAATGGGCCTTCTTGTCTATCTGGAAATCTTGAGGTGGATTTTCATCTTTTAATCAAGTCTCGTTGTAAGGCATGGAGGGTGCTTTACTAAAGTGTGCGGTTCATTCTCTTTCTTCTGCAATTCACATTTTACATTTTCAAAAGACACATTTCTCTGGGATTGGGGAATTAAACCTTGAATTCTTTTTCTGTAAAACAAGCTCAAGAGGAAACCTGTTAATGAAATGGCATTGAAGACCAAGTGTGATCAACTGCCAAACACATAAATCTTTTCCGGTTTGCCTACCTGGTTATTGGACAAACATGTCAAGTATAGTTTTGTGATAATGCAAGGATGCTGTATTCCATGGAAAATAAATTTTATTTCCTATATCCTTGTACTACACCTCTATATTCAGCAGTTTTAAATTAAGATAAAGCAAAATAACTTTCAACTTGTATCCTAGAGTGTTCCTAGTAAAAGGAAAATTGAAGAATGACTCGTTTCCAAATGGTGACTGCAAACAAGTGACCTAGATACTCAATACTCCTAGAGATGAAAACAAAAACTTTATTGACATACCTATTTATTGACCCTGGTAGCCTTTCAGATGTTTGCATGTGTAGTTTTCTTTGCCTTTTCCCTGTCTTAACTTTGAAATCAGTCAAATATTACTGTGTGGTTAGTCCAGCAGTGGGTTATATGTATTTACCTGTGGTGTAAAATAGTATGATTTTTTAATCAAAGGATTGACTGTATCCTTCCTATGAGTCTAACACTGAGGCAGGCATGGAAGTTGAAATGAAGGCAGCAACTCTTCCCTTTAGAAGCTCATGATCTGGTTGGGAACACAGAACATAACAACTAAATACAGTTAAGTCACATTACAAGCTGCGTCACAAAAAAATGGTGTCAGAGAGGCCTTTGTATGTTCAGAAAAAGGGAGATCAGCATGGTCTGGTATGATTCTTGGCAGGAGACAAGACTATTGCTGGGCCTGAAGAGTACACACGTTTTGAAGGGCAATGGGGAAAGAAGTTTTGTGTATGGGCCTGAGAGTGTGTGTGAATGTTTGTATATACGCCTGTGTGGGGGCATGCACCTGGTAGGGGACACAGATTGTTGAAGAATGAACAAAGACTTGAACTTAAGCAGGAGGTGAGCATGAACTGGGAAGGACTGAGGGTCTGTTTTATTGATAATAGGGAACAGGTTTAGGTAACTAGAGAGGAGCCTGATCCTTGTGGAATTTGAATGCCAGGCTAAGAAATATCCTACAGAAATTAGGAAACCATTGACTTTTTTGAGTAGACAATTGGTGTGTTGAAAGCAAATTTTGGAAAGAATACTATGGTTACAGTATGGAAGATGGACTAATGTAGAGAGCGGCTGAGGTCAGGGATACTGGTTTGAATGCCGTCCGGTTGTGAGACAATTATGTTTATATTATCTGCCATTAATTTTCTAGCTTCATAACCAGAAATTCTACTCTATCATATTGTTTTGCTCATTTGTTTTTTTCCGAAAGCTCAAGATTGCCCTTTAACAAAAGAGAGATGAAAGATGGAGTTTGATTTACTGGATGTGTGCTAATGTGACCACAGCATTGGCATTGCCTGTTAGGTACTGGATTCAAGTGTTTCTATGTATATTGACAGTGGACACAATTAAGTTATGTGTCCCTAATTCAATGTTGAATTCAGTCTGCTTAATTTCAGGATCACTTCTTTCTCTTTTTCTTTTCTTTTTCAGTAAAATATCCAAAAGTTTTACCAGGCTGTTTCTGAATTAAGTCTGCATTAAATATCTCATCTAGATAATAAATCTTTGTGTCAGCAGCTATAGTAATCCCCACCAGGTTTTGTAATGCTACATTTTCATGACACTCTAAGATAGCAAAGTAAATCAACTCTTCAGACAAATGAGTAGTTCAAACTCTTCTGAAAAGTCAGTCAATATTGCAGAGTGCCCAGTGAATGAGGAATTCTTCCCTCTTGTGTCTTGGGAAGATATGAAGTTTTAGATGAGTAGTCTGCCCTTGATAAGACTGCAATAGAATGAAAGAAAGAGGAAAAGTACAAATTAAACATTAAACTAAAACCTAGGAAGACCCCTAAAATAGCAACAGCTCTGAATCAAATAATGACTCTGTACCAAACAGTTCACAAACATGATCTCATTTACTTCTTGTATCAGCCCTATGGATTATATGATTAGCATCCCTAATTTTGCAGATGAGGAATCTGAAGCTCAGAGGGGATAGCCATCTTGCTAATGGTCACACAATGGCAGACCCAGAATTTGAACTTGCGGCTCTCTAAGGTTTGAGCCAGGTTTCCTTGCAGGCTGCTATAACAGGTTACGGAAAGGCAAAATGCCAAAGTTACTGTTTTTTGATTCCAAATAAGGTGATTTGGGAAGGTTATAAAGAGACATGATTTGAAGGCAACTGGGGTTGTGAAAAAGAAAGTAACACAGGTTACGTAACAGTCTTTGGGAGAACATTCCAGATCAGGAAAATGGCAGACTTGTAATCAGAATACAATAAGCTACAGGTGTGGGATAGTAAACAGGAATAGTCAATTGAAGTAGGAGATGAAGGGAGACGTGTCCCCAAATTAGGAGCATTATCAGGACTTGAAATCCTGATCAGAAAATTTAGTGCTGGGCACAGGTAATGTGATTGACATATGCATATTGAGACGATGATGCCTTGCGGCGCTGAGCACTGTTGGGGGTTCACGTGGTGAAGACAACAAAGCAGGAAAGCAGACAGGGAGAAGGAACTGGCATCTCTAGGAGTTAAAAAGAAACTCAAATTATTCTTTAAAACTTTCTTCACAGTAGTGAAGCAATGTGAGCACCGGGTGAACTTCAGCTTCCTCTTTGCCATATCACACACCCCAAAACATCACTGAGCCTTCTCATTTCATTTCCCCTTCAAGGTGGCTCTGAATATAACTTTAGTCTATAATCCTTTGTATAAAAAGCACTAAGGAAGGGAATTTAGCTAATATAATTTTTCCAAATCCTAGACTCTGCGATTAAGTTTAATGGATAAAAAACCAAAAGGACAAAAAAAAAAAAAAGAAAAAAGCATTAACATTGTTTCATAGTCTCATGCAAAGGTAAGTTTAACAAAAGTATTTACTTAGAAAATTCATAATTAAGTACAGTAGATTTTTATCCAATTTATCATATCAGTGATAATGCTAAAGAATTCTACCTATGCATTACAGAGGGTATATGTTAAAGATTAAGGAATTTTTAAAAGTGCGCAAAGTGTGTTTCTACGCTTTCCATTGCCTTTTAGCCATTCTGAATTCCTTGGCTTTTGGTGTTAAGTGGATATTATTGAGATATATTTGTGTTTCTAGACAGATGAATGGTGAAGTGTAACTGATGAAAAAAACGGGGTAGATATTTAGCTAGTATGCACCAGTGTTAAAATATTTAAATACTTATGTAATAGTTGGTAAATAGCCACTGCCTTGAGCCACTGGAGTGTCCCCACCCCCACCCCGCCACTCCCACACCCACTGCTATGCTGGCCACTCTGGTTTCTGGCTCTTTCCCCAGGATAATTTCCTCACCTCCCTAAGGCCCAGCCTCTAAAGCGTCGACTAGCACAGCAGCAAGACTCCAGGACACTGCCTGGTGCCCAGCATGTATCCTCATGTTGCGCAGGTGTTAACTATTTAACATGCCAAAACAACTGGTTGAATGTGATTGGAAATGTGTCCATTTCTTCTCTTACCCAAGTTGTCCTATTCCTATTTCTTTCTCCCTCTTTCTTTTTTCCCTCCATAGGCTCCCAAAGGAGCATAAAAGCATGACTTTAGGGGTGATGCATCTTTTGTCTTGAATTAAGGGTGCCTCTAGGCATACTAATTTTCCGATCTTCTTGCCCTATTTTATGCTCTCGCTTGTGAATATGATTGAATAATGAGAAACATTTTGCTTTTTACAACATTTACATCTGATTTTAAATGACTTTGATAGTAATGGATTCTAGATTTCCCTAATAAATGTTAAACAATAAAATGAAAAAATTGCATCGTGTGTATATATACATGTATGTGTGTGTGTATTCACAGAAAAAATCTTGTTGATATG
The DNA here is from genome assembly GCF_041296265.1 of Equus caballus. Lineage (NCBI taxonomy): Eukaryota > Metazoa > Chordata > Mammalia > Perissodactyla > Equidae > Equus > Equus caballus. Next base: position 46,534,482 of record NC_091687.1, read on the forward strand.
TGTGTGTACACACACCTATATATATACATACATTCATTTTGACTTCATAGTTCAGGGTTTGAAAAGTCATAGCTATTAATAATTAATAATATAGGAATGTATTCCTGAAACAATATTTCTTTAGGTGCTTGTAACACTCCTTATGATATGGCACTGTTCTTTCTTTGCGTTTCTCCTTGAAATGCATTTGCCCCTTCAAATTAGAGTATTTATGCAGTCTTACTTAATGTGAAAAAGGAGTCTTTCTTTGCAAATATTATATGTAAAGCAGGCTTGAACTCAGCTTTTGATTAAAACGCAGTGTGGCCTTCTAGCTCAGCTTTAATTGCATTTAAAATTTCTTTCTGCACCTGTACTGAAGATTGCAAACCAATATTAATAAAGTAGCTTAGAGCAGTGCGGCACCTGAGCAATAGGTTCTTGACAAAAGTTATTTACCTAACTAGAGTTTCATTTCAAAGTTAACATGTCTCTGTGCTACTTGAATAAAGCACTCATCTGAAAACTCTGTTAGACGTTTTAACCCAATTTAATTTATTCCCTGAAAGTTTAATCCCCTGCTGAAAAGAGTAGTTGCAAATTTTCCAGAGTCACAATCCACTGAAGTGAAAAATGTTTAATGACATCATAGGTACTGAGCTTCAAGAGTTTAGTTAAAAATCTTCTTCAAAATGTAAAACAGGGGGCAAGAGTTAATAGGATATTTTATATAGTTATATTTCAATCCTATTCCAAATCTTTCTAAAGTCACTTCCATCTCTACCATTAAAGCAGTATGAAATGAGTTACTTAGACTTCTCCAGGGAGTAGGGAAAAAAAACCACTTAAATTTTAAACCATAAAAGCAAACATCTTCTGAGCTTTGACATTTAAGTGGCCCATTCAGTCATTTTACATTTTATAAAACTCTCTTTGTAAACCCATCAACCAAACAAAGGAAATATGAGGTGCTGACCATCCACAGCATTTTACCCAACTGTACAAGAAAGCAGCCAGAGTGCACAGCACAGAATGCTTTGGCACCCACGTAACATCAACCCAGACTTGGTTCTATGTGCTAAATTGTGCAACAGAAGTCTATTTATCTGTTATTGAAATATTTTTGGTATGACTGCCAGAGAGTGAGGATAAAAACAGAGGAGGAGAGAAAATAAAATCTGAATTGACTTTGTTTTTGGCACAGTAGAAAGCATTTTGGTCCTCTTTATCGTCTCCTAAAAATCTAATTATTCATTTGGCAAATATATCTCTATAGTGCAACTGGATAGTTGTTTTAAAATATGCAAAGCACAGATTTCAGATTTAATAGGAGATAATGACCACTTTATAGCCTGTCAGGTCATGGCCTATTTGGCCTAGCTACAGAGATATTGCTTCATGGTTCAGTGCTCCCAGAGCTGATGATGGCTCCAGGCCAGCGAAGGTGTCGTTGACATAATAGAAAGTAAGGGTTTCTCCGGAACTCTAATGGGATGCTGTGTAAAGACTAGATCAAAAATGTCATGGCTTGGATAGTACAACTCTGATGGGTGGCATTTCTCTCTCTTGTGTCTTAGAAAGAAAGAAAGGGAAAAAAACCAAACGTAATAATCTATTGTTTGAATCAGGTTTCTCTGTAAAGTCATAATTTCATTTTCTAAAACTAAGATTATTAGTGAAAATCATATTATGTTTGGAGAATTACTACTTGAAAAAGATAACAGTTCTCTGGTTGCCAGAATGACTTGGAGAGTCACCATTTAAGCAATTCCCATGGACAGGGGCATCTGCCTTAGAGCTGGGATGTGAGCCCGTGGCCTGGCTGCAGAGTCCGCACTCTTACCGCTATGCCAAGACACGTAAAACGTGAAAATTTTTCTACATGAATTTAAATTATGGAAATTAAATTCTTTCACACAAAGTTAACTACATGAACCAACATAGCCATCTTGATGAGTAAAAAAATAACCAAATAAATTAAAGCAAGTGTTATTAATATCTATTGTTTATTGAGAAGAAACATTCACATACATTGTCTCAAAATAATGCTGGGGCAAGGATATTAATATGTCTAATTTCGAATGAGACAATTGAGGTTTAAGAGATTATGGTTTTGAAATTAATTGTCATTTGGCCATGAAGCACTTGCTGGTTATATAATTGAGGGTCTGTATACCTGAGCACCCGGCATATAATGAACATTGTGATCTGCAAGTCAGCTCTTTTTGGAAAATGATGATTCAAGTTACATTTGAACTTGAAGTTCTACATCTGGGGTTGAAGCATGAGGATACCTCTCCTTGGTCAAGGTCAATTGGCTCACACCCATTCAAGGAATTGAATCACTATGTATACTCTTATTAAATAGTAGATGGTATAACCACTTTTCTTTTGCTAACAGGAAAACAATCCTGGGATTTTCATTCAGAATTTGAATGTTGCTTCCTGGATGTGTAATTCTAAGGAAGTCTCTTTGCCAGCAAGGCTCAGTTTCCTCCAGTCTGTCATTGGGTTATTGGTATCTACATCCCAGGAAGGTTGTTGGAGATCAATCCACTCACATAACATGTTAATATAGGAAGGAAATAATGAACACTATTCAGATATTGCTTTAAAAATCTTTCTGATTAAAACAAAAGAATGTCAGTTTCAGACTGATAAGTTTAGTGAATCAAGGAAATAGATGTTTCCTGAAATATTAGCTTCATTTAAACACAATGTGAAATGAAAGAAGCCACAAAATGACAAAATTTAATGAGTTTATTACCAAAAATAGGAAGAAAATTATATGTAATGCAAATTAATTACCTGTAAAATTATATTAAATTGTCTAAATGACTTACAAGGCTATGGTTTAGCAGAGTCCAATAATATTCTCTCTGCAACTACTCAAAGCTTTGCTTCCTACACTCTCAAATCAAGGAACACGCTTTCCCCACTACCATCTTTGTCCATCAAAAGCTCTAGAACTTTGTTATAAAATGATTTGCAGTGTACATCAGACAAATCCAAATTGAGGAACATTTTACAAATTAACTAGCCTACAATCTTTATATTTAAAAAAATGCAAATGTAAAGAAACAGAAACAAAGGCTGTGGAAGGGTTCTGACAATCAAATGCAGTGCATGACATTGGACTGGATCCTGGACCCAACAAATTAGTAAGTGTAAAGGATATTATTGGGACAGTAGATGGCATTTGATATTGACTGTAGATTAAATTATAATAATGTATCGAGGTTAAATTTCCTGATTTTGTTAGCTACATTATGGTTATATAAGAGAACGCAATTTTTCTTAGGGACTAATATAAAACCTGTTTAAAGGTAAATGGGCATGATGTCTCCCACTTACTCTGAAAATGGTTCAGAAAAAATCTCTCTATATAAATACATACATACATACATACATGCATATGTAGAGCAATAAAGCAACATGTGATCAAATGGAATTAATTGGTGAATCTGGGTAAAGAGTACATATAAGTTTCTTATAATTTTTAGTAAGTTGGAAATTATACCAAAATTTAAAAATTACAAAAATATAAACATAAATATTATTTTCTGTGCAAATTCGAATTAAGATGGATTATCCTTGCAGTCTATCTAAAGAACAAAGAGTACTTAGCAACATGATTTCATTTGTAAATACATTTCTTGACTATTTAAAACTAACCTCCACTTTAAGAAAAACACATAAATCTCACAGCTTCCCTTAACATCACGTTGAACCATGAAATAAATATTTTGACTGAAAGCAAATCAATGGTACATTTGGAATATGCTATTTAATACTGTATACATTCCAATACCCACACTGCCAATTACAACAAGATCCCCAGCACACAGTACAGCTCACGTTACCCTGGCTTTTCTTTAGTGCTCCCAGTTGAGCATTGCTGACTTTCAAGGCTCATAGCAGGAGGGGGCCTCCAAAATCTAGGACCTTCATCTGTTAGAGAGTAAAAAGCACTGATGTAGGTTATCGAGAGTGAGCTTAACAAATGCTTGTGATGAATTTACAGAAGAGAGAATCTGATAAACTTTTGCCTTAACTTTGCTTTTTTAAAAAATAAATCTTCTGAAAATAGGAGCTAACAAAATTTTTAGAAACAAATATACAGCATTTTCTCTTTTAGAGACTGAAGAATGGTTCCCTCTGTGTTATAATTTGCTTAACTGAAAACCTGTGACAATGGTTTCCTCGTTTTGATCCTTTCTTTCCTTAGAGCTGTCACCATTCAGACTTAAGTCTTGGAAGGTCTGAGCCTAAGTCTGTGTGCACAGTCAACCCAGGGGACCCCAAGCGGTAATTGCAATGCACTAGATTAGTGTGCGTTTGTTTTAGGGTTGGCAAAGGATGCGAAATTTCCATAGTATCCTTTCTTTTCACAAAATTAAGAGACTCTTTAGCCAAGATAAGCCAATTTCTTTTTTTGAATTTGGCATCCTGATTTCTAGAACTTTAGTAAACTCTGAAGGACATATAAAGTACCAGCTCTCAATAAAAGAAAACTTTAGAACACAAGAAGAGTGGACTGGCTGCCAGAAAACCTTCACTACAGTTTTAACTCTGCCCCTAATCATCTTGTGAAATTTAGGCGAGTTACTTCAGCTCTATGGGACTTAGCTTCCTTAGTTGTGAAATAATTTCTAAGGCCTCTTCCAGCTTCAGATGTTTTGTAATTCGTACTCTCAATGGTCATGGATTTTTGCAACACAGCCACAAAGCAGAAATGTCAGTCATACTGTATTTATTTATACTCTGTCAGCACTAGGGTAAAGCCAAAAATGCCTTTAAGACTCTCATTCTTAAGAGCAATTTAACTTGTACTGTTAATGGCCACTTTTGCAGCTCAATTTTGAGCCTTTGCAAACACATTCATAAAACTGGTTGTGTTGCTTCACATTTATTGCATTTTCCAAGCAGTATTTATGCAAAAAATAACCTAATACATGTGTAACTGTCTGTTTCAAAGCAATTATTATTTGTCAATAGAAATGTCCACTTGAATAGTGCAAAGAACATGCCCCTAGAAACTCTGTTAGGCTCTTAGTGAGGGAACCTCTGCTTTTAGAATACCATTAGCATTTTCTTTCATTACTGTCTTAGGATCAAATTTCTGGAAATTCAAGGAAGAAAATCTAGAGTATGGCACTAACTTTCTTTCCACCCAAGGGAGCACACTTGTGGTTTCATTAATCTTTTCTGATGTTTCTCAACCCCCCAAAATACAGTTACGTTCATATAGGCATTTTTGCTCTCCTTTGCTTTTCATTTTTATTTAAAACAAAATACTCAGATGTATTTGGAAATTTTTGATGTAACATTCTCAACTCATTATAATGGGCTGTAGCCTCCACTCACTTGTATTTTCTTAGAAAAATGTCACTTTTTCTCTTGCATCATTGTGCATGGTACCAGAATTACACAGAGCCTCCATGAAGGCTTACAATATAAAGACGCTGATCTATGTCAGAAAATGAGCTGTCTATCTGCTTGTGGGGCAAGCTCATCTGCAAAGGGATATCATTATGTGTGGGTAGACACTCCATTCAAACATGCATTTATTCATTCAACTGATGTTTGCAGAGCACCTACTTGGAAACTGGTATTTTATAAAGTACAGTAAAAAATAGTGACCAAAGTATTGAATGGCTCCCCCGATGGAGATGACAGTTCGGGGAAAGAAGATAGATAAATAGATAGACAGATAGATAAACAGATAGACAGATAGATAGATAAAGAGTATTACTTTTATGAACAAACAGGACAGGGTGCTCTGAGAGAATCAACCATTCCTGTGGAAATGTTTAAGCAAGGCTAGAGAATAAGTTAGCTAAGCAAATGGGAATGGGTAGAAAGGATTCCAGGATAGGGAAGCAGCCTGTGCAAGTCCCTGAAGTTGAAAGGGAAGGAACACATAAAAAGTCAGATGTGATCGAAACTCTGAGGCCAAAGAGAAGAGTAGCCAAGATGAGTGTAGAGATGTAGAAATATGTTGCACTGACCCAGATTATTTTCCAAATAAATAAATATAAATACCTTACCCCTGAACACACCCTCTACCAGAGATCAAAGTATCACAACAGCTTCTTTAGTTGGTAATGACTTCTGTAGTAGTTCCTTGAGCAACAGCAGCTGCTTTGTGGTCTCTGCAGCTCACAGAAGAGGTGGCTCCTATGGGTTACGTCAGTTAGCAATTACCACAAATGTTCCTGGCCCATTTTCGTTTTCCAAAGAGCCCTGGGACCCTTAGTGACATAATTCTGTCTGACTTCAGTACCCTGAATAAAGACAGCTGTCAGATGTCCTACCTGTGCCCTCTAGTGGTAGCTGGAGTGTTACCCAGCTCTCTCAAAAAGGGTAAACTACCTCTCAGAGTCTGGAAATAAGTGAGTGTATGGACTTACTAGGGGCGGAAATTCTATCCTAACAACCTGTCCTTCTTTCAGTTCTCCTGTGATACTTTCTATCCACAGTGTTCACGGCAGTGCAAACTACTGATGCTGTGATAAGTCATTTTAAAGTACATTAAAGGTCAAGGGGAACTCAGAGCTCTGACTGTGCACACACTTTCATCCAACTTCTCTATTGTGACTTCTCTTACAGCATCCTCAGTCATTTCTGAGCTCTGTTTGCTCCATTCCTTCCATGACCTGTCTCCTCCTATGCCATACTGTTTGAGTGAACGTTCTTCTTTGATGTAGGGGAACTGTTTACTTAATTCCCTTCGTAACAAAAAAAGCCAAGTCTTCTTCTTTTTGGACTCCAAGTACACTACTCCATTTGATATCTGATTAACTTAAAGCCACAGCACCTAAATCCAGAGGCCATCTTTTTGCTTGTTTATGAGATTTCTCTGCCTCAACATCCTTTATCCTCAGCCCCTGGCTCTTTGGTATGAGATTCCACATGTCGTACTTTAAAAAACTAGGAATAGGACAGAAGGCAGATGCAAGACCGAAGTGAAATCTAGCCCAGACTCTAGACAACAGGTGCATCTGGTTCCAAAGCTGGCAGTAACTGGGTAAGAGATCTGTGGAGGACAGAGTGTGCTTACCCAGTGATAGGAATCCTTAAAGGAAGAAACAGAAGGTCAGAGAATGGATGCTAATCTTCTTTAGAAAATAACAGGTTGATTTAAGAGCTTTCCAGGGAATTGTCTCCTCATGGACATAGCAGCTGTCAAAGTTCCCTCAGCACATGAGCTGTGTCTTCCTTGAGCTATACTTAAGAGCCATTGTGGGGCCTGGTGCTCTAGGCCGGATGTGCTTTTATCAAATCATGCTCTGGCTAAGGCATGATCCAAAAATATCTAATTACTCAATGTTAAAAATTTCTGTATAATTTGAACGCCAGCATCACCAATCTTTGATGAAAAGGGGAGCGATCCATTCTCTCTACTAGGTTCTATCTCTTCTTCTCAGAATATGGATATGCTTCACTTCAGCAGGTTGGAGATTCCCAGTCCACCAGACTTTTCCAGGACTGGGGAAGGACCACATTTCTAGTATCTTCACCCCTTTTGGTAATTCTGGGATGACTGTCTGGCTTGTTGTTCACTCCTCTTCTTCCCAGTCTGTCTCGGAAGCTCTGAGCAGTGTCCATGCACTATAAAGCTATAAGAAAGAGGTCCTAGAAGAATTTTTGAGCTAATCCAGAATCTAAATGGCACAGGGCTAATATTTCCCTGCAACTAGTCTCTATCACTTCATTTATATAATGATTTCTTCCTCGTCTATTGGAAAGTTTCCAGATCAACCTCTGGATAATCAGAGGGTAGGCATATCCTTTCAAAAAATATCAAAGTCATTATTTTCTCAGAAATTTGGGCTCATATTGGATAAGGTGTACTATTGTTACTACTCAGTATGTTCTTATATACCATACCAACCTAAGGTACAGGTTGCTGAAAATAGGGTTGGAAGGTGAGCCAATCCTTTCTTATTTGGTCCATTCTAGACAGATATTCACTTTGTCTTTGAGAAGCTATAAACTTCCATTAACATCCATATAACCAGCCTTGTTTTGGACAATCACTCATATTGACCTTCAATTCAGATAGAAAGACTCTGGATCTAACCCAGCTATTCCTATATGTGCAACATGTCTCTTTTCCTTAAAGACATCTGAATTTACTGACAAATTCAAATCTCTTTATGGGTAATGAAAAAATGATGATTAAGTGGCTTTGTTTTAGCCAAGAAATAGTCTTTCAACATGTTATTTAAAACTTATGTTTATTATTATAAATGTGTACCTAGGGTCTCTTGCCATATATAAGGCCTTCTCTATATATTTTAAATGGAAGGAACACAAAATACTAACAAAAGGAGCAAATTTTGCAGTTCAAATCTGGGTAATCTGTAATTATGTTTTGAGAGAATGGGCTAAGCAGAGCCATGTGGAATAATATTTCTTAATTTCTCATCAATATTGTATCTGTATGTCAAAACTTATTTGTATGTGTGTCTGTTTATAAAGTGAGCATGAGGGAGGGGACAATATTTTCAAAGAATAAAAAATTCAATATCTCAGAAGCTGAAACAATAGTTCATGGGTCTTCACAAAGCATGCTTTCCTCCCACGTTAAAGACCTAAGAACATTTTCAAGGTAATTTTTGTAAGAGTACCTACAGGAAAAGGAATTAAAGGGAAGGATAATTATTGTGGTTCTACAAACTTGAGAGGAGCTCAATTACCATGTCTCCAATACAATAACATAGGGAACAGCTGGTACACTATGTTAGAAGTGAGCCTTCCTCCATGGGGTCAAGAGAGCTCATGGGGTAACATACCTAAAATTCCTAGCCATTTGAGGATTCTTCAAACTGATAGAAACATACCATGTTTCCAGTTCTTGAGGATGACTTGGAATGCCCAGGCTGGTCAGAATGTTTTCTCTTAAAGATGTTATTCTAAAGATAAATTGCCCACATTTGCCAATACTAAATCATAAGATAATCAGCATGGTCTCCTCCCACCACCTACTGCTAAAGATGATCACAGAGTTGTTATAATTATGCTAATTTCCATCTCAGTTTGTTTGAACCATTTGAGCAGATGTGATGTCTCCAGTCAGAAGACAGGAATAGAACAGTAGTGTGCACTCTGAAAGCCTTGTTTTCCTTTTATTCAGGGTTTCATGACCTAACTAAGTGCAATAGCTCTCATGTGTTGAACTCAGACTAAATTCCAGACTCAGTGATATGTGCTACATATAAAATGGTTTATTTTATCTTCGCAAAAACCCAATGAGTTAGATATCATCTGTTTTCTAGTTGGAGAAAATATGGCTCTAAAGGGTCATTAGTGATAAAGTAGCAGATTTTCGATTTAGCCCTGTGATCTCTGACTGCAAAGCCCAATTTCTTACTTTCTGTGCAATATAGCCTCCCAGCACCTTCTGGGTTAAGGGAGAGACATGGAGTTCCTTTTTTGCTTTTCCATTGTTAACACAGCACGGCTGCTCCTAGAGCACTGCTTTGTAGCAAAAGGAAATGGTGTATTTTTGATGTACTAAAACACTAACCCATTTCCTTTGGCTTATCATATAAGTTAAAGGCACTCCAGGCATTGTAAATGAAGTGCAGGCTGTAAACTTGTAAGAGAGAAATCCCTGAGGACCACATGTCCCCCCCAAATTTTGATTGTGACTAAAGAATCAATGAATCTTCACTACTGAAATAGATACAAGTAAGAATATAAACCATGTAGGTAATTTATTGAGTGCTTACTCTATGCTAGGCACTCCCCTTCCCAACGTACAAAATAATATTGAAAGAGTATAGAATATAAACATATAGAAAAATCACTCAAAGATTTTGTAGTCCCCTTGGGGAAACTTTAGGAAAAAGAGCCTAATATATGTAGAAATATTTGCATGTTTTTCTCTAATCTAGTTAAGAAAAGGATTGGAGAAAGCATAGTACACGTAGCTCCTAAAAGTATTGGAGAGAGGGGCTGGCCCTGTGGCTGAGTGGTTAAGTTCGTGCGCTCTGCTGCGATGGCCCAGGGTTTTGCTGGTTCGGATCCTGGGCTCGGACATGGCACCATTCATCAGGCCACATTGAGGTGGCTTCCTACATGCCACAACTAGAAGGACCCACAACTAAAATATGCAACTATGTTCTGGGGGGATTTGGGGAGAAAAAGCTGAAAGAAAAAAACAAAATAGATTGGCAACAGTTGTTAGCTCAGGTGCCAACTTTAAAAAAATAAAAGAGTTTTGGAGAGAAAAAAATCAAACAGAACAATATGAGTTAAAGGATGAATGAATATTATACCCAGTGTAACCCCATGGCCAACAAAGGCATTTTTAGGCATTGGCAACTCAAATTGTTTATCCCCTATTAACTCTTTCTAAAAGAATCACATAAACTTGTATGAAAACGAAAATCTCATGAGAATGAAATCCAACCCAAGAGAGAGTGGAGTGAGGTATGTGAAATAACAGTGAGCAGAGACAGCAATGGAATCAAGGCTAAAAAATAACTGTAGGTAACCTGGATATGAAACAATGCAATGATTGAAGACCTATCACAAAAGATACACGAATGTAGAAGTATGATATATTCATATTATAGAATTCTATATTACCACTTAATAAAGATGGTATACTTGGATATACTAAGATGTGTGCATCTTTAAGATATTCTGTTAAATTATATAATGAAATTAATAAAATATAATAATATTATAAATTATATTATAATATTTAATATTATATAATTATAATTATATATAATATATATAATTATATAATTATAATTATAATAATATTTAATATTATAAATAATATTATAAAATTAATAATATTCTGTCAAATTATATAATGAAATTAATAAAATATGACATTATGTATGAAAAATATTTATAAATGAAAAATAGTGAAAATATTTAGGAATGATGTGCACGAACACATTTGACAAGTTTTACCTCTGGAGAGAGAGGTGTATTTGCAAGAGAGTGGGGGTTGATGATGAAGACAGGCTTTTACTTTTTACTGAATAAATCCTATAACATTTGAATGCTTTGATAAGCATATGTTAACATAGAATTGCTTGATTAAAATGATTTTTAAAAATAAAGGACATACCTTGTGGAGTAACTAAGAATTAGATCTTTCACTTACCAGTGGTGATCTTGGATAAGCTCTTTTTGAGCTTCCATATCCCCATCTGTAAGCAGAAGATAACAATATGGACTTCAAAGTTTGCGTGTGAGTATGTGCGTGTGTGTGCACATGCACGTGTGTGTGTGGTTCAATGAAATACGATGCCATGTGTAAAATGCTAATTACAATGTCTGGAATATAGTGTGCCTTTAACCGAGAGCAGTTAATAGTATTAAATATATATTCAACATAGCAAATCATAAAACTGCCAGAATGAAGTTGTAATCATAGAGCCAGGCCATTTTGTTGATTGGTTATTCACTGATGAGAGATATTGCTTAAGCATCAGGTTGTTTAAAATTTTTGTTTGGCTTTAAGTATTCATACATTTGATGAAATAAATACATGATTTTCAAAGTAATCTTGAGATTATTTATATTGAGCACAGATCAAGAGTAAAATGTGCAGATTGGTAGAAATTAAAGGGTATCTTATTGCTCTTTTATAAAAAGAGGTACACAGGGACCGACCCAGTGGCACAGTGGTTAAATTTGCACATTCTGCTTCAGCGGCCTGGGGTTCGCCGGTTCAGATCCTGGATGCGGACCTATGCATTGCTTGTCAACCCGTGCTGTGGCAGGCATCCCACATATAAAATAGAAGAAGATGGGCACAGATGTTAACTCAGAGCCAATCTTCCTCAGCAAAAAAAGGAGGATTGGTGGCAGATGTTAGCTCAGGGCTAATCTTCCTCAAAAAAAAAAAAAAGAGGTACACAAACATCTGGAGACACCTCCAGTTGGAGATAGTGTATGTAAGAGAGTGAAATTGTTATGTAAAATCTCATAAGGTCAGGAAGCATAATTGAGGTGGCAGTGAAATTGAGGAAGGGTTATTTTCCAAAAGTGATGTCTTTCAACAATATTTTGAAAGATAACATATTGACATTATGATTGTAAGCTATAATGAAAAAATATTAGAGAAAGCAATGTGAAAGTAACTCTAAGACGTATAAAGAAGGAGCTAGATCGAAGTGTGGAAACTCTTTATGTGTTTACACTCCCACCAGCCAGTGGTGGTCTTTTCTCCTTGGCCCCTTACACAGGCCCTTCACTAGACATGCTCCCTTCATGTTAGAGCCGAGCTCTATCTTTGTTTACAGTTGAAGGAAGTGACCCTTCTTTTTGTGCCTATTTCTGAATGTTCTCAAAAGTAACATATGCTTTAAAATGAATATACCTACTTATGTTAAGAATCCTTATGATCCTTGGTGTTTCTAAAACAGTGAGACAAGCAATGCATACAATGTGTGGAAATGGTATCCCTGAAGCGGGAGCCAGGGCCTTTCTAATGAGCATTGGCCACTTTTGACAGGAAAATTATATTCAGTTAGAGGGAATGGTTAGTGTTTTCATTGTTATATTGTAGAAAAAATACTATTATTTGTAGAAAAAGCCTCGCAATGCTTTGCCTTTTTGGATTTGGGTTAATTAGAAGTTGTCAGGCTTTTCTTTTGTACTCATCTTTATGCCATAGTCCTCATCACTTCTGTTAGTACTCAAAAGACTGACAGCATAGGATCTTCAGGTGACTTTTAAAAAGAAACTCCTTTAATATGTTTGCAAAATCAATGGTAGAGGGTGTTCTGGGTATAAAGTTTTCTTTTTCAATGATATTGCTTATTCAGTAACATTCAAAATCTATTTCAATTTTCTATGTATATTTATGTGTTTCAAAAACAAAAGCTCTTAAGATGCCAAAGAATATGATAGAATGAAAAAGCCAATGATACCTGATTGCATCTGGGAGTAGACATATTCAGCTGGTTGCTCTTCTTTCTCATCTTGCATTATCGCTTCACCACTATGGAAAGCAGCCTTAATAAGGTGGAATTCAAAAGTCAAGAGGCTTCTTTTTAAGTGCTTGTACTATTAGACTTTCCTTGGGATTTGAATCTTACCCATGCCTGCTTTTCTTCCTCACCTCTTCTCTTTGTTTCTACAACATTATTTTCCTTCTAATACCCCTTTTTGTCTGTATCTAGCCTGGCTCCTCTTCTGCCTGTCCTCAAAGAATTGGCATTTCTTAGACGTTGTCCCCAGCCTTCTTCTCTATCACCATGCTCTGTGTGCACAGTGCCGTCTACTCATACCACAAAATCAATATCACCATCCCCTTCATTTCTCCGGACCTTCAGACCAATCCTACCAACTTTCTTTTTGAATAGCATCATCAGAATGACTTGTAGGAACATCAACCTCCAATGTCCTTATGAGATTTAATTTTATTTTCTAGCTAACTTGTTACTTCTTTATTCCTTATGGTTGCAAGCAAACTCAGTGATTCTCAACTTTTTCATGTTCCTGGTTAGGCAATAAATCATCAAGTTGAAATATCTCTTATATCCACTTTTTCTTTCTTTTTCTCTCTAGCATTGCCTTGGTTCAGGCTCATTTACTTTCTCAAATAAAGTATTGCAATTAGTTATTTAACTAGTCATTCCTCCTTCAGGATCTGTCCCTACTAATTCACCCTTCACTGTCCAATCAGTGGTTCTTCTAGAACCAAGATGACCTACTTAAAAACAAAACAGAACAAAATTTAGTGATTCCCCATTATCTATAAGTTTAAGTGTAAATGGTTTAGCAGGACCTTCACAGTTGACATTCACCTACCTTCTTCAAATTCTATCAGCCTCTTGCAAGTTCTTCTATTTCTCCTCCCTATCAGTGATCCCTAAGATTCAGCAGTAAGGAGCTATCTTCCATTCTTACATTTGACATATGCCTTCTCAGCTCTGTGCTTCTTCACAGTATGTTCCTTGTGCTTAGAAGAGCTCCTTTGGCCTATTCTCTGTCTGTCGAACTCCTAAACCTCTTTTACCTCCCAGATCTGAGGATCATCTCTTTTGTTGCATCTTCTCTACCTTTTAACTTTGACTATGTCTCTAAGAATGTCGTACATAGTGTTGATCACATCATGCTGTTAGTTGTTTAGCTGATTCCTCCATTAGACTGTGACCTTCTTGAGGGCAAGAACCCCATCTCATTATCTTTTTATTCCTATGTTTAACTTAATATTAGCAGAGTCTCACTATATAGTTGTTGAATTAATAAAACTAAATAAATAGGGTTGTTTATACTGGGCAGGTCTGAGGACTTTCCTAAGGACCCTTCCTGGTTTTCCATGATTGATATTCTCTTTTAGACACTGCCCTGGTCCTCTCCTAACGTAAGCGAAAGGGAAGGGAAGAGAGAATAGGAATATTCAAGACAGTGTTGACAATTAGAGCTGAAAGCTGCTTTGATTCTGTACCCAAACTGAGACGTTCCAGAGAGGTTTCTTGACTGTCGGCACTACTGGGAACCTTTCACATCATACCATTGAGGGCAAATAAATTCATTGCATTTCATAGTTGAGCAGTTTAATAGATGAACTTATGTTCATCCTTTGTTAACCTGATATCTACTCGACCTGCCGTATTTTTTAGGCTATCACAGCAGCACTTTCAAAAGTATGTGCTTTTTAAAAACATTGTTTGCTTCAGGTTTTTGGTTATGTAAAAGGGAGATTTTCTTATAAAAATACTTTTTACTCACAAATCCTGTGATAAGTTATTCGTTTGCATAAAGTATTACCCAGTGAAATTCAGACTTAAAAATATTTGAAGACGACGATAGTTAGTCATACTAACGTTGAGCACTCACCACGGTCCAGGTACTGTCCTTAGTGCTTCAAGTGGAATGTCCTATTTAATTCTCATGACAGCTTTGTGAGGGAGGTAGGTATTATTCTCCTTTTCTCTAGAAGAGAAAAACAGAAGCTTAAACAAGTTAAGCAACTTGCCCACATCCTCCGGCTGTTAAAGATCACCGTCTGGACTGGGATTTGGGCAGTCTGGCTCCCAAGCTCACACTTGTAATCACTACAGCTGTGCAGAGTATAATTTAAATGAAATTTCTATTCTACCTGAAAACCAGAGGTTTGTCTGCCTGTCAGAGTCTTAGCATCTTTTTGAATAGATTGGTTATTCCTCCTTGAAATCATAGCTCCCATTTCCACGTTTTTTTCTTTCATTCCCCATATGCCACTGGTAAATTGCACTCTAATTCCCTTTTACCTCCTTCTTTGGGACAATCTCATTACTGCTTCATGAGCCAGTGCACCATAGATGCATCTCATTACAGCTCCTCTCCTTGATCAACTGTGTTGATGCTGAGATACAAGTACCAAGCTGATATCAAATGCATGCCTGTATTTATTCTTCTTGCCACCCAAAGAATGGGAAACTTTCTATGCAATTCCAGTTAAAAATCAGAGAATGCCTTATTCATTTATGTCTTTTATACTAAGGATAAATATAGAGGCTGCAATAAGAACAATGCTTATCTAATTAGGCAAGTACAGATTTGGATGTTCGACCAATCAATTAGATTTCATTGAAACAAAACAAATACACACCCATGCAAAATAAACTCCAAAACCAAAGATCTATACTACTCTTGTCAATTAATGTTTGTCTTAAATTTTCTCTTATAGCTACTCTATATTATAGAAATGTAGCGTATGTTGAAGTGTACTTCCTTCTGTGAATTAGTAGAACTTTAGTTGTTTCTATTAGTTTTATAATTATAATGATATAATATTAACAATAGAACTACTATGAAACTCTTACAAAGTACAAAAGGATTACACTTTTTATATTAGAGTAAAAATTATCCCATAGAGTACTGGCTTTATTATCAGGCAGTGAGGATAATGAGAAATTTCATGCTTTTCCCTTAAGAAAACTCGTACATTTCTATGCATCATCCCCCTCCCTGAAGAATATTGCCCTCTCAATTTCATCCCTTTAAGACTTACTATTTAGTCCTTGTTATAAAACAACACAAATCTTGATAAAGCAACTACTTTGCTATCATTCATATACTGCTTGAGTGTGATCCATTTCTAGAATGATGTTTTGGCATGAAGAGAATCTGTAAAGAGGAAACAGTTCTGGTGTAGAGGAGAGAGGAGAGAGAACAATTCAAAGGTTGAGCAGAAATAAAGGGGAGTACCTAGAACTAAAGAAAGTGGCAGCAAACAACCTTCTCTCAATTCCCAATATTTGCCCCCAAATCAACAATGGCCCATCCGATAGCCATCTTCAATTCCACACAAGGGAGGTTGTTCATTTTTGTTAGGTGATATGTTTGAGAGTTTAAAGAATGAGTGTGTACATGAGGCTTGTCTGTGCTCCCTTAGATGT
Source organism: Equus caballus (assembly GCF_041296265.1). Lineage (NCBI taxonomy): Eukaryota > Metazoa > Chordata > Mammalia > Perissodactyla > Equidae > Equus > Equus caballus. The sequence goes on from NC_091687.1 coordinate 46,550,831, forward strand.
GACCCCACTCCCACCATAATCTGTCCATCATTTCTGGGCCTCATCCCATCCTTAGGATCTGATTTTCTATTGGTTAGCTTTTGTCTCTGTTTCATTAACCCATGTGAAAAATGGCCTTCAAGATCTTTCTATGAAGTATCACTGTGACCTCGGGGATCACAGGAATGCAACTGGACCAGACAAGTAGCCTGAAATAGTTGACATGCTTTTGTGTTAGCCTATCCAGTGTTTTAGTCTTGGTTTTTCAGAGTGCAGTCATGGGACATAAACCTGTAATAAAACCTCATTTTCTTTTAGATGCAATGAATTTATGTGGGGCTAAACTTGCAGGGTTTCTTAAGCTCAACATTATTGGGAAGAGACCAGCTTTGGCCTGTATTTTTTTCCAGCTGAGCATAGACCCACACCATTCATGTTGTCCCAGTTTGAACTGGGCAGAGAAGAGACTATTTGCCAGCTGGTAGGCTTTTGTTAAAAGGCAAGATTGCAAGATCTAAGTGACTTTGTTCTAGCTTATATTACCAGGAACCCCTGCATCTATGCTTCTTGGGGAACCCATACCATGTTGGGTTCCAAGTACTTGGCTGTACAATCAAGAGCAAAGCTACTCTCAGGAAAGACTTACGTCTGTACCATTTGGTGGACTTCTTTTTCTAATTGTCTTTACACATAGGTTTGGGATTCATAATAACAGCTAAATTTAATTGAGCCCTTCCCATGTACCAGGTACTCTTCTAAAGACTTTACATGTCCTGGGTCACTCAGTCCTTACAGCAATGCTATGAAGTAGGTACCATTATTATCTTCACTTTATAGATTCAGGAAACTGAGGCATAGTAAGGTTAAATAACTTGACCAAGAGCATGCAGCTTGGAAGGGGCAGAGCTGAGAGTAGATCCCAAGGAGTCTGGCCCTAAAGTTTGTGCTCTTACTCCCTAGGGATTGGGATAGAGTCTTCCTAGAACAAGTGGCAAAAAAAAGGCTATTCTCAGGCCAGGATTGTGTCATAGCAAGAGGCCTTCACAGCTATGTCTATAGCAAGGTCTCTAGAATGCATCTCTAGTTCTTAGGGGACCTGAATAAAAGCTCTCCAGGATTGACCTCTCACTTCGAGAATAGTTTGGAAGGAGACTAGAGGGTCCAATGAGACTGCTGAGTGGTAGTCAGGCTCATGTCTGAGGCAGGATTCAGAACAGGTTCTGAAAGGGCCTGGCAATAGAGGTTTATTGTGAAACTTAGCTTTTTAGTGGGCAGCTGAGGACTCCCTGTGGTAGCCCTGCCCTAGAACAGTCAGTCCACATCTTAAGAGGTTTGTCTGTATTGGCTGGTTTGGTTCCTGTGGGTTCTTGGCTGTGTTCTCTTCTGTCCTTGAGCCCTCCATGTCAGGAACAGAACTTTAGGCCAATCGGGCCATTATGGATATATATTTATTTCTTTTATACTAAGGCATAAATATAGGGGCTGCAATGAGGACAATGCTTAACAATTAAGCAAGTACAGATTTGGATGTTTGATCAATCAATTATATTTATGGTATATCTGAATCCCTGGTCCAGTTGAGGATCTAATTCTTTTCAAAGAGGCAAGACTGGGATCCCAGGAGAGCAATTTCCGAAGGTGACTGTCACAGTCTGACCTCAAGTGACCTCTCTGTCATTGATCACGTGTTTTGCTTCTCTAGAATGACAATTATTTATAAGACATTGTGTATTAGATGTTTCATTTATGTCCCTGTTTCCAGGCTGCATTTTAAGCCCTTTAAGATAAAAAATTACATCTTATGCAATATGTCCCTTACTTATAATAGGTGATAATCAACATGTTATTTTGTTTGACCAGTTAAAATATACTAGAGTCTCTTTGCAAAACTAAGTTTTCTAACTTGATTGTGGCATGGATTACTAAATAGGATGTTGGTCAACATATTGCAGAGAATCATATGGTTTTAAAGCTTATGGTAATTTTGAAGTAGAAAAATAACAATGGTTTGCAAAATTTTACTTCAAAAGTGTTTGAATTTTGGTTCTAAAAATAATTACTTTAGTTTGATTTATGTTTGAATTCAATTTGGTTTATTCACTTAGCCATTTCCTCGTCCAAGTCAATGTTTTTACATAGTTTTTCAGTCATGTTTAGTGGTTTATATCTGCCTACATTTCCTCACTCCCACAATTACATAAAAATTGAAGTGGTGTTTTATCACATCTTAATAAAGATTGGCCAGATGCTGAAGGTACTTTAAGAAGAAGTGTCATCATTTAATTCCGAGCCTCTGAGAAAAGGCTTAGATCTGTGTGTTGGGTGTTCTCAGATACAGAGATGTAAACGCCATTTTTCTGTTCCATTTTCAGGTCACATGTGCCAATTTAACGAACGGTGGCAAGTCAGAACTTCTAAAATCAGGAAGCAGCAAATCCACACTAAAGCACATATGGACAGAAAGCAGCAAAGACTTATCTATCAGTCGACTCCTGTCACAGACTTTTCGTGGCAAAGAAAATGATACAGATTTAGACCTGCGATATGACACTCCAGAACCTTATTCTGAACAAGACCTCTGGGACTGGCTGAGGAACTCCACAGACCTTCAAGAGCCTCGGCCTAGGGCCAAGCGAAGGCCCATTGTTAAGACGGGCAAGTTTAAGAAAATGTTTGGATGGGGTGATTTTCATTCCAACATCAAAACAGTGAAGCTAAACCTGTTGATAACTGGGAAAATTGTAGATCATGGCAATGGGACATTTAGTGTTTATTTCAGGCATAATTCCACTGGTCAAGGGAATGTATCTGTCAGCTTGGTGCCCCCTACGAAAATAGTGGAATTCGACTTGGCACAACAAACCGTGATTGATGCCAAAGATTCCAAGTCCTTTAACTGTCGCATTGAATATGAAAAGGTTGATAAGGCTACCAAGAACACACTCTGCAACTATGACCCTTCAAAAACCTGTTACCAGGAGCAGACCCAAAGTCATGTATCCTGGCTCTGCTCCAAGCCCTTTAAGGTGATCTGTATTTACATTTCCTTTTATAGTACAGACTATAAACTAGTACAGAAAGTGTGCCCTGACTACAACTACCACAGTGACACACCTTACTTCCCCTCGGGATGAGGATGAACATGGGGATGAGACTGAAGCCTGAGGAATTAAAGGTCATATGACAGGACCGTTACCTCAAAGAAGAAGGTCACATCTGTTGCCTGGAATGTGTCTACACTGCTGCTCTCGTCAACCGGCTGCAAATACGCTAGTGGAAAACAATCTGATGTAATTTCTGCCCAGTCAGCTTCATCTCTCAGTATAGTTGTAAATCACCACAGATTTTAAAGTCACACTTGAAGACATGCTCTCACACGTAGATGTACACAAACACACACTCCTACACATTTCAGCTTGCATCTGTCATGATTCCTGTCGAGAGGGCTTTCGTTGTCTGACTCATAATGGTTCAGGATAAACTATCATCAAGCAAAAGGATTAACTTGACAGTGAATGGAAATCTCTTTTAAAGTCTTGAGTACATGCTAATCAATAATCCCCACTCATGCATTTCCTACTGCTTGGAGTAGCTGTACTGGTAAATACTACTGTAGGAGTATATGCTTGTTAAAATGGAAAAAATGTGTCTTTAGAGCTCAGTATTCTTTATTTTATGAACACAACAAAGTGTAGTAACTTTTTTCCAGCATACAGTAGGCACATTCAAGGTGATACAAGATGGCTCTTTTTTCTATGGAGGGAGCCTGTTCTCAGTAAAGATGAGCAAACATTTGGAATTTACATGTGGGCAGACATCGGATTACAGCTTTCATCACGAATCACTGGACTTGTGCAAAGTGAAGACCAGCCAAGGTTGCTTGAAACAGGTTCTGATCATTATGTAAGAAGGGAAATGCCTGACAGACACCATGTAAGTTGTAAGTGTCTGTCTTATCTTTACTACACATATTGTAACAAACTCAATACCCTAGTCTTCATTTGTATGAATGGTTTGTATTGTACATAGTTTAACCAAGTGTTATTCAAGCTGCTTATTAATATTAACTTGTACTTGTCTCTCTGCTTGTTATTGGTTAAAAAAGAAAAAAAAGATATGAAGAATCCATTCTATCAACGTAGCTGTGAACTCCATAAAAAAAAAAACAATGTACAAAGCATTTATTCAGCTCAAGTATCGTTGAAAGCTATACATATACAACATTACAGTCTGTCTGTATTTAGATATTTTATTTCTGGACAAAACAAAATGTACATAAAAATAAAATGCTTAAAGTTGAGTTTCAATATGTACTTGTGTAAGATGATGATTTAAATGGTTCTGACAAGAAGAATGTGCTGGAATACAGTCATGGCTTTGCAATTCGTGTGTCTAAATTCGTACAGAACTATCTAAATTGCTATTAGTTGCCCAGTCAAAACAACTTAGGAGTTTCAACCTCAAGCCTGGGAAACAGTTGTGGCATACAGCATTGCACACATTTTTGGTTTACTGTCATGCTAGTTATTCAAGAATATCAGAAATCAGTGAGCATAAGGACATAACTGAGGTCTCCTAAATTAATTATAACTAATTGTTTTTTTTCCTGTATAGAGTCTCTAATTAACAGGGGGATTGAGAGGAAGGTAATTTTTTTTCTTTGAAAGAAAGTCAAGATATCTGAAGATTTTGGCTGACTTTTCCTGATCCTACCGTAATGACTCAACTGAGAAAATTATAATAGCATTGGAGGGCTTCGATGCTCAATTTACCCATACCAAATGGAATCAATTTATCTATATAGCATTATTTATGGACATTAAACTTTCTTTTTAAAAATAATTACTGTACATAATCACAGGAAATAAACAGAAGAAGAAATATGCAAAGTAATCCATTTTTAAAGTCACCAATCGGGGTTTGAGATATGAAGAGTCTTAAATGTTAACCAAAGAAGCCAAATTAAGAACACTAACCCATTCTCATCTTCCCTTCATACTGCATAGGGATAAGTGTGTTTTCATATAGAAAATAATAGAAGGACTACAGGGAACAAAACCACAGAGTTCTAAAGTGAGAACTAATTGACTTGGCTAAAGATTGCCTTCAACTACAAATGAAAGACATATCATTCTGTTAAATGTCCATCTCTCAAAGTCCTCCAATATATCTAGACAACCATTTACATCAGTGTGTTAATTAATTTGCATGGAATTTGGAAGCTAATGTTAGAATGCACTCTCTTTGGCACAATAGGCAATAATAGCTTCTTCGGTTCTGGCTGTGGGACATATTTGCCATGGATAAATCTTGTTATTCTGGGTTTATTTATCCAAGTGGTCACTTAGGAATTAGTTTGCTCTTAGCAAAAAGGGGAATAAGTGAGAAGGGGAAAATCATTTTTTTAGGGTCATTTGATAGTGGACTGTGACTTTCTTTATGTGGTCTAATCTGTCTTTTTGTAATCCAAAATTCAAGATGAGATAAAAATATGCTTTAATCTCAACCCATCTGCCCTGTTGTCCAACCTCCTCATGAAATGTCACTTCTACATTTTTATAAACATATAGAACATAAATAACTAATATTCAACAAATTGAATTTATTTTTCTGTTGTTTTTCTTTAGAAGAAAAATGGAAAGAAAATGTAGCAAACTTCCAACAAGGATTTCAATTTTTAAAAATCAAACTTTTAGGTCTCTTTTTCTGGGCCTGTACACTGTTATCCCAAACTCCTACATCTGTAATACAGAAAAGTCATGAGGACATAGAACTTTGTCTCAAAAGAAAGTTTACTTGTATCCAATATACTCTTCCTGTTTTAGGCAAGGAAGTAGGAAAAGCAAGATGATGTATACGATGGTTCAAAGGTTCAGGTTAAAAGCTTTATTAGAGCAACTTGTTGCTTCAGCAAACTGGTTACTTAAGTTTTAATTATGCTAGAAAATTATTTGCTACTTGGAAAAAACAAACTTTAAGCTGCACTAAGGAGATTACCTTCTCTAGAATCTTAAATATTATTTCACACTTTTGCTAAAATATAGAAAAAACTTCAAGGTGGAAATAGATAGCATCTGATGCAAACATGGGTTTGTCATCACCTATTGTTCTTTTCAGAAATATTTTAGTAAAGTTGAAATTATTAAAAAGAAATGATTATTGCAACTTTTTGCCTCATGGAAGAAAAATGATACAAGTTACTGGTTTATCTGTTTATGATGAAAACAATGAATTGTCATGGTTTGGTTTCAGTTGGGCAGTTTTTGGGTCCATGGTTCTTGTGAGACTTGCTCTGCCTGAGTAGAAGGGGTATAACTGTTAACAGCACAGTACTGAAGTTCCGGAAGTGATTATTCTGCAAGTAATGGAGATACTTGTTAGATTTAAGACTGTGGATTGGGAATCTTCATGTTCCAACACTTCAGCAATAAACTGTAAGCGATATTTTTGCACAGAATAGATTAAAAAAAATCATGAGAAGCCTGAGAAAGTGTTTGTCTTTTTCCTCTTCCCCACTGATTTACATGTAACAAGCAGCTTAACCAATAGAAACAGCTCTTTGCAAAAGCAATTTGCATCTCCACCATCAACTTTGAATGTCAAGTTTTAGCCTGAAGCAAACTCAAATGGTTGTGTTTATAAACCTTTGAGACACTTGATTGATATAGCAGTTTCAGACAGTTATTGACATTTATTCAATTATCAATCTATTTTCTATTATTTATCTTTACATCTCTATTTAAATTAAATGCAAATCAGTAGATATATTAAAAACTTAATGAATTTAAAAACATTAATTTGCATAAAAATGATTACTATTTACCTAGTTTGTAGGCGATGAAAACTGAGTAACTTGGTAGCCAGCATTGAATCCTCAAAAGCTGATTGCTAAGTCAGGCTTTTCTCAGGAGTCCCATGCATATCAAAGAATGATTTCAGGGGTTAGGAGCATAAGGAAAACAATCTTTCTTAATTTAAAATTGTGATATATCATTGAGTTTTATATCCAATACCATCAGAAATATTTTTAGGTAACAAATTTATGATTACTTTTCGTTTTACCAGGACGCAATGGACAGAAATCTCACGAGAGAGCTTTAGTTTCAATTTGTTTGTGTGAGCAACGTCTAGAGAAATAGCCTCAAATTAGGAAACTACAGTTTCTGAGTAGTTGTCCAAGTGTCCCAAGTTTGATCAAAAGCACTTTAATATTTATAATTCTGCACTTGCAGGAATATGCCTTTTATCACTGATGGATTGGAGGATGACTTTAAAGGTCCCAGAAGTGATGAATGCAGAAGGATTTGAGACCTTCTGTCATTGACTGCGATGGTTGTTGCCATTGGAAGTGCCAGGGTGTTGATTCTCCCAAATTCTAACCTGTGAATTAGGCATACGGCTAAAGCTCTGTTCACATCATCCTCACCCAGCAGCCTCTGGTTTCTGTTTCCTAATCCTATGTCAAGGCTCCAAAGAGACAACTAGAATGTTAACTGCTCTCTGATGGTCAAACTCCTTGACTCAAACACAGGAGTAAACTTGGCCATTGAGATGGTGACTATTTAAAGAAATAAGGCAAGAAAGTTGTTAGAATGCCACTATTGTCAAATAAGTATTTTTTAAAAGTAAAATATCTACTATCATTAGTTACTGTCAAAATTCACTTTGTGAATTTTCTGAAATCCAGTTTTATTATTGCAATTAATTTCTTTTTGCATATTATAAAAGTTTTTAGTACAAAGCATGGTCAAGTGACATATCCTAAGCAAGTCGAAAATATTTCATGAACTTTTTTTTAAATTAAGGTCTAATTGATATATAACATTATGTTAATATCAGGTGTACAACATAATGATTCGATATTTGTATATATTGTGAAGTGATCACTACAAGAAGTCTAGTTAACATCTATCTCCATACATAGCTAAAAAAACTTTTTTTCTTGTGATGAGAACTTTTAAAATCTACTCTCTTAGCAACTTTCAAATATGCAATGGAGTATTATTAATTATAGTCACCACATTGTACATTATATCCCCAAGACTTGTTTATTTTATAAGTAGAAGTTTGTACCTTTTGATCCCATTCACCGGTTATGCCCACCCCACCTCTGGTGACCACCAATCTATTCTCTGTATCTATGAGCTTGCTTTTGCATTTTACATTCCACATACAAGTGAGATCATATGGTATTTGTCTTTCTCTGACTTATTTCACTTAGTAGAATGCCTTCAAGTTCCATCCATGTTGTCACAAATGGCAAGATTTCATTCTTTTTTTATGGCTGAATAAAATTCCATTGTATATGTATATATACCACATTTTCTTTATCTGTTCATCCATTAACGGACACAGGTTGTTTGCATATTTTGGCTACTGTAAGTAATGCTGCACTGAACACAGGGGTGCATATATCAGGATGTGTGATGCCTCCAGCTTCGTTCTTCTTTCTCAAGATTGCTTTGGCTTTTTGGAGTCTTTTGTGGTTCCACACAAACTTTAGGATTGTTTGTTCTATAGAAATACAACAGATTTCTGTAAATTGATTTTGTATCCTGTAACTTTATTGAATTAATTTATTAGTTATAACAGTTTTTTTGGTGGAGTCTTTAGAGTTTTCTGTATATAATATCATGTCATCTGCAAATCGTGACAATTTTACTTCTTCCTTTCCAATTTGAATGTCTTTTATGTCTTTTTTTTTTTTGCCTTATTGCTCGGACTGAGACTTTCAACACTACTTTTAATGAAAGTGACAAGAGTGGACATCCTTGTCTTCTTCCTGATCTTAGAGGAAAAGCTTTCAGCTTTTCACCATTGAGTATGATATTAGCTATGGGCTCATCATATATGTCCTTTACTATGTTGTGGTAAGTTCTCTCTATACACATTTTGTTGAGAGTTTTTATCGTAAATGGATGTTGAATTTTGTCAAATGCTTTCTCTGCTTCTATTGCGATGGTCATATGATTTTTTATCCTTCATTTTGTTAAGGTGGTGTACCACATTGATTTTATTTATGGATGTTGAACCATCCTTGCATACTCAGAATAGATTCCACTTGATCATGGGGTATGACCCTTTTAATGTATTATAGAATTTGATCTGCTGATATTTTGTTGAGGATTTTTGCATTAATATTCATCAGAGATATTGGCCTGTAATTTTCTTTTCTTGTGGTGTTCTTGTCTGGTTTTGGAATCAGGGTAATGCTGGCCTCATAAAATGAGTTTGGAAGTGTTGCCTCCTCTTCTATTATTTGGAAGAGTTTGAGAAGGATTAGCATTAATTCTTCTTTGAATGTTCGGTAGAATTTACGAGTGAAGCTGTCTGGTCCAGGACTTTTGTCTTTTGGGAGGTTTTTGGTTCCTGATTCAATCTCCTTAACAGTAATCAGTCTGTTAGATTTTCTATTTCTTCATGATTCAGTCTTTAAATCTGGAAAACAAAACATTAAATAACCAGTAATGATTTAAATGAAGTCATAAAAATTATAATCATCTTTATCAGTTAATTCTGTCTCCTATAATTAATTCTTGTTTTGCTTCATCTTGGGTTAGCAGCTTTATGAATCAATCAGTTTTCCATTAGAGCTTAGAAATTCTTACCTAGTTCAGTTGTTGTGATCCTAAAGTTATCAAACCTGTAGTTTTCAGAGTCTTTCCTATGAATCTCCTTGAACAGTTTACCCATTTTCCAAAAAGGCACAAGATCCTGTCCAGAGTGGGTATGCATATAGGGAATAGGAGTTTTTTGAGGGAAGTGGAGAAAGAATTTTAGATCAAGTGGCACCCATCTTTGCCTTTAGATTCCCTAAGACATCTTAAATATGAGGGGACCTATTTCTTAGCAGCTGTTCCAAAACACAGAATAGGGTGACTTACCAAGACATTTCAACAAACAAAATACAGGTAAGTACAATAAAATTGGAGAGTTCAAAACACAAAGAAAGCAGAGCTTGGATGCAAGAGACACCCTCAAACTCCAGGGTAGGTGAGAAAGCAACAAGCCCAGTAGGCTCTGTGGGTACCAGCATCTGTTTGCTCACTGGCCTCGAGGTTGCTGGGGTTGTGGAGGGTCTTCACTGGATCCCACGTCTGATGCCATGAATTGTCAAAAGTTCAGAAATAATAGAAGAAAAGCTATTGAATCATCAAAGCAGTAATTAGCGACAGTTTATTATGCACATACCAAAAACACAGTTTGCAAACCGCAAGCATTCAAACCAAAACATGGAATGAGGCTCAGGGGTATATTGTTATAAAGCGGCTCATATAATGAGAAGGTAGTGACTGTTTATTCTTCATAGTGATTGGTTATAATATTTACATTTTCTTAAATGATAGGGAATTGGCTGGTGGTTATCTCATATCACTTTTGGGAAACAGTTTAAGTTTTGCTTATGATTTCTAGAGGCATAAACAAGAAATAACCCAGGTCAAATTCGTCTTGCAAAATAAGCTAAGTTAAGCTTTGTTTGTATGACTAAACTAGTTTTGTCTGCTCAGGAAATTTTCAAGGCTGGTCTCTGATTGTTTTTAATGTTAACAAGCGGAATAAAAAAGAAAAAGATGGTGTCTGCAAGCTTTAGCAAGGCAGAGGGAGAGTGTGAAGATGGCGCCCACCAGCCCCGCTCCGCAGAGTACCCCAGCAGGCCTCTGGCTCTCAGTCTGATGCTTTACACTTGGCAAATGCTAGCCTCTTTCATGAAAACTCTGGGTGTTTTTTGAAGGGCTCCTTCTGTGCCGAGCCCTGCACAGGCGAGTCTGCACACAAGCACTTTAAAAACCATTCCTCAGCTCGCCACAGTCCAGCGGATCTCGTGGCCATCGGACCTGTTGGTTTTCAAAGCTAGATGTTTTGGGGGCTTGTCTCTCAGGTGCAGATCTTAAAAGTTGGGGTGCTCAATGTAGAGTATGAACCCTTCACTTCTAAGATAGAAGCTCCAGGTTTTGTGTTCCCTCCCGATTGTGGCTCTCTGTACCAGGGTGGGGTTTATGATGAGATTGTGTCTTAGCCTTTTCTACCTGCTTCGGTGTATTTCCCTCTCTTTTGCCCGACGTGAAGCAGTGGCTCTGCTAGTTTTTAGTTTTCTTCAGAAGATACTGTTCCATATGTAGCTATAGATTTGGTGTGTCTGTGGGGGGAAGCAAGTTCAGGATCTTTCTGTGTTGCCATTTGAATTGGAATTTCCTCACCAACTTTTTTAAGAGAGGTAAGCAGTGGTTATTCTCTCTTAACTACTTCCTTCACCCAAAAGACAAAGGGATACAAATCTCTGATAATGGCTAATAGTTATTGAACAGTTAAGGATGAACCATTTCATGTGCTAAGCAGTTTCCATGTGTTCCCTCATTTAAGAACCTCAGCTTTATGAGGTAGGTACTCTCATTAGGCACCTGCTGCAGTGAGGAGTCTGATGCTTGGAGACAAGAAGCAAATTGCCTGAAGTAGCACAGCTCTTAAGCGATATATCCAGGAGTCAAATCCCAGCTCCTTGACTCCAAAATCTGACTTTTTAAACTGTTACTCCTCTCTATTACTCTAATTGTTCATTTTTCAAGTTGCATTGAAAAAACTTATATGCAAAAGTAGCATATTTAATGTGAACATAGGCATAGCATCATTACATGGAAAAGAGATGAATAATCCATTTAATCCATTTGTTTTTCTTCAGCTGTTTGCTCTTTCTTTGATTTTTTTCAGGACCCCTTAGAGTCCTGTGGCACATTCAGTCCTCGTGCCTGCTTCGGCAGAAACCAGCTCGGCCCCAGATTGCCCATTCCAAGCCACTGCTGTGGCAGCCAGTGCTGTTCCTAAACCACTTTTTGTGAAATCATTTTGATTTGGGGCCAGAAGTGTTTTTGAGTTTGATGAGTATGAAAGTTGTAGGTCAGGGATGAATAGAGTATAATGCAATCTTGAATTCCCGTTCTCTGCATAGGAATCTCGTCTCCGGCAAATCCTACTGTATGTTCAGGAAACTTTCAGCAATGTGTCTTCATTCCTCAAAAATGAGTCAAACAATTTTAATACAGTTTTTAGTCGACTCTTTTTATGTCATTTCATAATGTGTCTTTCTGCCCTTCTCCTACAGACTTTGAATTGGTTTTTTTCACAGAAGGAAAACAAACACACATGATGGCATTTTCTGCATAAAGCTTAAACGGATGGAGAGATTCAGAAAGATGGCTCAATCCTCTTTTCTGACATGCTTCACTATTCTTTTGCCACGTCTTATTCTTAAAACAAACACACCAAAAAATTGTAATGATTTTCGGGCTTTACTTCTTCATGTTTTTTAGAGACCAGGCTCTACACACAAAACAGGGATTGGAGTACTCTTAATGGTTTCTCCTGTTGTAGCCCTCCGACTATCATTGTGATACTTACATTTGTTCCAGTTTTTTCTCTTACTCATGCTTTGCTTGTGTTCAAAATTACCATTCTTTAAGGGAAATTATATGTGTGAAGGCAAGTTATACTCCATTGGTTTAACTAGAATCCTGGCCAAATTCTGTCATGTTACAAAGAATTTATGAGCTCTCCTTTCATTGTTAGCTATGCCTGATCTCCACCTTTTCATTTTTCCCTAAATTTTAGGGAAAATTGCATTTATCATTAAAGCGACATTGTGTTCAAGTCTGAAACATTTATAATATTTTACTTTACATAAATTATAAAAACTAAGGGATTAGTTGAGTTTACAAATGTCATTCTTCATTTTCTTTAATTCACAGATTTTTCTTTTCTTTCTTTTTTTCAGTCAGATATTATTCATGCAGGACATTTTGAAGAACATGCTCCCAACCCCTTCACACAGACATTTCCCTCTTTGGAACATGTGGGTTTTCCTCGAATTAGGCAAATACAGCTTTTCATATTCAGGCCTCTGTTGCTCCTGCAAATTTGTTTTTGAAAATGTAGCAGACCTAGTGAGTTTGACCAAAAAATGTTTCTTTGTTGCTTTGTTTCTTTTAGCTTGAGTTACGTATATCAAAAGGGAGGCTTTGGAGCATAAGGGCACAAATTCTACATCACATCTAGTAGAGTTGGAATAAGTTATGATCAGATCAAACCAGTCCCTCCTCTCTCATTACCTCCACTCAGAGCAGGTGCTCCTTATTCACACTATGAAGAAGAGGAATTCACTAGTGGAGGCAAGACTATGAATGCCAGCCTGTCTCTGGGAAAGAGGCTTGTGCTCTGGGGCCTTGGGGATTTGAGAGCAGAAGATACTTGCTTTGGGATGGAATCTGGTGAAACAAGAAGCCTTGCAGCGGAGTTGAGATGGCTGTACAGAGTATCTAGGCTGTCGGGAAAGGGGTATAAAAAGTGTCATGAGAACAGCAGAAAATTTTCTTTTGTATCCCAGAGTGGCATAAACTTGACAGAGCCCAGTGCACCCAGGAGGCCTTGAGGTTGGGACAGGAGTATGCAGGAGCAATCTACCAGACCTGACTACTGGAGCCCAGATGAGATCTGTATCTCTGGGGTGGCCAGCGTGGGCTGATGATGAATGAGAATCAGGTGCCATCTCTTGCCAACACTATGGCGTTATATATGCTCCATGAATGTTCTTTTGCAACCTAGGGGACAAGTTGGGAGAACCCCTAGAAGGACAGAAATTGGCCTTAATAGGCTGAGAGTTTAGTGTTCTCCATATGGTAGAATTTGGGCTTAAGATAAAAATTAAGTTATAGAAAGGTAAAATTACATTTATTCCACAATTGACTATGTGACTTGAAAGTAACATCTGCCAGATATTATTTCATTCATTTGATAGAACTTCTTGATATCTGTTTTGTGGAAGATGCAATGCTGGCACAGTGATTCTGAAACAGAGGAGTTTTAATATAGAGAAATCTATATTGAAGGACAAAATAATTTATTAAAATGCAGAGAGGATTGTGTGACCTTATGATACTTTCCACCCAATATAAATCATTAATTTTTTATTGCCTTAAATAACATCATAAGTACTAGTTTTGAATTAAAGGGATAATTAGAGAGATATGAAGGAGATAGATAGATGGTAAATAATGTTTTCAACTCACACCTTCAATCATTCTTTTTTCCTCCCTTTTCAGTCACATTTTTACGGTTTATGGATAAATGTAGAACTTAATTCCAAACACTGACACACTGAAAGGAACTGAGTTTTTAGGAACTCTTATAGGACCCTGCCAAGGGAAATGCCCTGCAGTGGGAATAGGGCTCAACCTAACTCATCAGGTTTCAAGTCGAACACTACTTCCACCACACTCCAATTACACTTTCCCCACTCTCCCTGGGAGCTCCTACTTGAATATTTGTACAATAGTGTTTCTAGACTAGAGTCATGGTTTGCGAGTATGTTCCAAGAATCCCTAAATTTCCAAAGTGGTGCCTCCTGGGCCTCTGGGGTGGGACATGAAGGAGGCTAAGAGGGAGTAGTACTGAGCCATCTGTGTAACTTTTCTCTCGAGTATTTGCTTTTTCGTTTGACGCATATTTGTGGAATGCCTATTATGTGTAATGCACTGGTATTTGTTCTAAGGTATAGCAGTGAACAATAGTGACAAAGTCCTTGCCATCATGTAGCTTAGAATCTGGCGGGAGAAGACAGAACTGACCAAATAAATACATTATGGTCTGGTGATAATAAGTGCTATAAAGACAGAGAGAGGGTGTAGAGGTTTATTCCTATTTTGTTGTTCTTTGTTTATTTTCATATTGCTGGTTTAGAAAAGTGGCTCTTCCACAGTGACATTTGAAAGAAGTGAGGGAGCTAGGCATATGGATATCCAGGGCAAGAGTATTCCGTGGATGGGAAAAACAATCGTACATGCCTGAGCCAAGGGCTTGCTTGGTGTGCTTTTAAGGAAAGGCAAAATGGCTAGAGTGGTGGAGCAGAGTGAGCACTGGAGAGAACCTTAGAAGATGAGCTGAGAAATGAAGCAAAAGTTGGACTTTACCTACGAATGTGACAGGAGTCTTCAGAGGGTTTAGAGCAGATGAGTGATCTGATGTGACTATGGTTTGAAAGGATCACTCGGACTGCACTTGGGAGAATGGACTATAAGGGGGAAGGGTGGAAGCAGGGAGGCCAGGGATGAAGCTACTGTAATAATGCAGGTGCGAGGTGATGATGCCTCAGATCTAGACCATAGTGGTAGCAGTATTGGCAGTGAGAAATCATTAACTCCTGGATGTATTCCGACGGTGGGGCCTAGGATTGACAGATGGGCTGGTTGTGATGTGTGAGAGAAAGAGAGGATTCAATGACGCCTTCTTTATTTTTTAAATTCAGATTGCATATAAACACAGATGCTTTATAAAGACAAACATATTTTAAACCTCTTTGAAATTAACTGGAAGTTACAGATACACATGAACCTTCTGATCTCTATCAACTAATAAGTTTGCTCTGTCTCTTTGGAACCCGTAGAAGGAAAAAGAACTAACCTGACATTTCAAAAAGTCTGTAATATCATCTTTGGGTCCATTCTGACAGTCACTTTATGGCTCTTAAAGCATTATGAGATTAGCATAGTTCTTTGTTTATGTGTTGCTTTTTAAAAATACATGAAGAATTTTTTCATATAAGTCTTTGTATTGATCTATTGTTGAAAATTTGCTTTCATGTAAATTGGAAGAAACAAGTGAACAGAAAAATGCTACATGTAAATCTCTTCATGTTCAATTTTAAGCTCATGTTATCTAGTTCATGTCTAAGCAGATCTGACTATAACTTGAAAATGGGTTAGGATTTCCAGAGCTGACTTTTATGGGAGGCCAAGAAACTCCAAAAATTGTATGTATATTCCTTTTTCTTGGAAGAGAGATTCTATTTTCCATCATATTTCCAAAAGAGTTTTTAAAAGTAAAAAAGTTGAAGAACAACAAAATTGGGTGATAAGGAGTTATGCACTAATGGGAAGGACCAAAGCTATCAACCAAGGGAAATTTTGAAAGATTTTAGAGAGGATTACTTAAAAAGTGTATCTACAGGAGTCTCCCCTTGTCTGCAGTTTCATGTTCCATGGTTTCAGCTACCTGCCCTCAACTCAGATCTGGAAGAAGATGACCCTCCTTCTGAGGAATCATCAGAAGGTCAATAGTAGCTTAACACTACATCACAATGCCTGTGTCATTCCCCTCACTTCATCTCAGCACGTAGACATTGTGTTATCTCATATCACCACAAGGAGAAGAAGGAAGAGTACAGTACAATAAGATATTTTGAGAGAGAGAGACCACATTCACATAACTTTTATTACAGTATGTTGTTATAATTGTTCTATTATTTTTTATTGTTGTTAATCTCTTACTGTGTCTAATTTATAAAGTTTATAAATTAAACTTTATCACAGGTATTTATATATAGGAAAAACGTAGTATACATAGGGTTCAGTACTATCCTCAGTTTCAGGCATCCACTGGGGGTCTTGGAACATATTCTCTGCATATAAGGCGGGACCGCTGTATTATGTACTTAGCAATCTGTAATTTTAAAAATTATTTTTGATGCGAATGGAAAAAAGTGATCATTTTTCATATATTTTTAACGTCTGAATAAAAATTGAGCAAATAAAATAATAATTTAAACTTTAAAATATTACCTCATCCTAAAATATCTGGAAACATATTTGAGGCATACTTTAAAATCAGATGTTGGCATCAGAATTATCTGTTGTCCTACAAACCTTCTCAAAATCTGTGAGTACTAACATTAAACTCAGATTTTCCAGAAATGTGCAATCAAAACTTTGAAAAGTGAGAATCTACAAATCACAAAATGGAAAGCCTTAATAATTCATATGGTTAGAAAAAATGAATTAATTGTGTAATTGGGCATGTCATTGTGCTCTGGCTAATGTATTTAATCTATATAAATGGGCCATAGTGGGATAATTGACTCAAAAGTATTGCTCTTGGAGATTAAATATGTAGAATTTATATTCATTTGGAAATTTAAATATATGTCGTGGTTGAATAGCCTGTTATAGCCATTGGTTGATGCTGATTCTTCTCGTGTCATTAAAAAAGAAAACAAGACAGTGACAAGTCTAATTCTTTCACTTCCTGTGTGGGAATTTATATTCTCTTACCTTTCTAGGATAACATCTAGTGTTCTTATGTTGCAGAAAAATAGTTTGATAGTTATAACAGTGAAGTGTCTTAAATACCCTATTTATCCCTAAACATATTGTTGCTAATGATTGATCCTGGGAGAATGTAATTCTATGCCACATAAAGACCACTGCAGGAAAAAATAATTAGAACATTTCTAAATTGTGTTCCTATTTTGTCTTTTCTTTACATTGATGTGTACTTAATCTTGTGATGACTAAATTTGATGATATTTACATTTTCCAGCATATTTGAATAGTGTAAACCTGACTTTCAAATTTGTGATCAGTTCCTGTGGCTTACATCTTTAAAGTTGTAAAAGACGTGTTAGTCTTGCAAACAAAGTGGAAAAGAAAGTATAAAGTAAACATGAAAATCAAAATTGTCTTTAACTATAATATCTGTATGGCTGAAGTTTCTGAATTAGCAATGTACTTTGAATTGTTGGGTGTTCTTTTCCAGTAATATTGTAGCAAGCAGTGACAGTGTCCCACCCAAGTCCCCACTCCTCTCACTACTTCAGTTGATATTAGCTCAACCTTCCATTGCCAGGCACCTGCATTTCTTTTCCCAGAGGCTTTCTCTGTCCCCTGGGGCCTGCTTTGCTCCTTGTGCAGAAGGCCAGATGTGCCCAGGAAAGAATGCTCTGCAGGTGCACAGGGACAGCTTCCAACAACGACTGGAGTAGCCCTCAACCAGTGGTCCTCAGGTGGTATAACTTCGATGTGTGTTTTATATACTGGTTACGCCAAACCCCACAGTAGTAACTTCCTTAATGGAGCACACTTTATTGAATTTCTTCCCTCCTCTGCCTTACTTCTTTATTCCGTTACTGATGCCTCCTTTGATCACCTCCAGTATAAACTGCTTTCATTCAAATCTTTGTGTCGGGAAATGCTTCTGGAGAATCCACATTAAGACAAATGTAGCTTGCAAAACTTTCGTTTGATTGTGATATTTGCTGTCAGTCATAAATGTAAAATAATATCCTTAATGAATATAGATTTCTAAATCACATTTATTGAGGTATACTTCACGTGCAATAAAGTGAAATCCTTTTAGATGTGTGTTCAGTAAATTTACATGCAACTGTGTAACTGCCACCATCGCAATAAGACCATCACCCTGAAAATCTCCCTCACTCCCCTTCGTAATCAATCTCCCACCACGTTCAATCTGCCCTCTCTTGCTATAGATTAGTTTTCCTTATTCTAAAATTTCACCTAGAAGGAATCATGCAGTGTGTACTTCTTTTGTCTGACTTCCTTTGCTCTGCATTATGCTTTTGAGATTCATTCTTTGTGTGTCTTATGAATCAATTGCTTTTTTTAATTGCCAAGCACATTCCATTGCTTAGAAATACTACAGTTTGCTTATACATTCGCCTGTTGAAGGACATTTGGGTTGCTTCTAGTTTTGGGCTATTGTGAAAAAAGCTCTTTGAACTCTTGTGAACAAGCCTTTGTGTGGACCTATTTTTTCCATTCTTTTAGGTAAATACCTATGTGTGGAATTGTAGATTGTATGATAAAGATATGTTTACCTTTAAGAAAAAAATAGACTCATTTACAAAGTGGCTTTACACATTTTGCATTCCCACCAACAGTCTCTAAGAGTTACACTTACCCTATGTCTTCCCCAATACTAGGTATTGTCAGTCTTTTTAATTTTGGTAATTCTAGTGGATATGTAATAGTGCCTCATTATGGTTATGATTTTAATTTTAATTTGCATGTCCCTCATGATCCCTCATGATATTGGATATCTTTTCAGATGCTTATTGGCTATTTAGATATCTTCTTTTTGTGAAGTGTCTGTTAAACTATTTGACCATTTTAAAATGATTGAGTCATAGAAATTCTTTATATATTCTGGATATCGGCACTTTGTCACTTATGTACTGCAAATAATTTCCCTCAATCTTAGCTTGCCTTTTCATTTTCTTAACAGTGTCTTTAGAAGAGCAAAGTTCAATTTATCTTTTTTTTTATGGTTTCTGCTTTTTGATGCCCTGCCTAAGAAATCTTTGTCTAGTCTTAATTTTCTTCCAGAAGTTTTAGAGTTTTGGCTTTTTAGTTTTGATCTATGATGCATTTGAAGTTAGTTTTTGTTTGTGGTGTGAAGTAAGAGTTGATGTCTTTTTTTAAGTGGATATACAGTTTTTCCAGCAATATTTGTTGAAAAGACTATCTTTTCCCAATTGGATTATCATGACAACTTTACAAAAATTAATTGAACATGTATATGGGGTCTACTTTGGGACACTATTCTGTCCCATTCATCTATATGTCTGTACATTTTGATGTGTTTTGATATATTTTCTAAGTTTCCTTGTCATTTTTGGGTCATGGTATATTTAGAAATATGTTGTTTAACTTCTAAATATTTGTGGATGCTGCAGACATATCTGTGTTATGGATATTTACTTTAATCCATTTGTGGTCAGAGAATATACTCTACAGGATTTTAGTCTCTGATTTACTGAGATTTATTTTATGGGTCGGCATATGGTTTGTTTTAGTGAATGGTTCATATGTACTTGACAGGAATATGTGGCCTGTTGTTTGTTATAGTGTTGTATACTGTCAATTATGTCAAGTTGGTTGATAATATTTAAATATTCTATAACTTTACCAACTTTGTACATACTATTTTTTCCATTACCAATAGAAGATTGTTGAAGCCTGAAACTATTAATTTTAGTTTTATCTGTTTCTTTTTTCATTTTTACCACTTTTTGATGCCTGTCTTTTGAATTTCTATTATTAGGTACATGCGCATTTAGGATGTTATAGCTTCCTGGCAAATTAAGACATTTTCATTATGAAATATCCTTCTATTTTCCCAGTAGTATTCCAAATCTTAAGTATACTTAAAAAAATTAATGAAGTCACTCTTTTCTTTTGATTAGTGTTTTTACAGAGTACTTTTTAAGAATCCTTTTATCATTAACCTATCCATGGCTTTGTTTTCACATTGTGTTCCTTATAGACAGCCATATATTGAGTGTAGTGGATACTCTGATGTTTCACTCCTATTCCCCATCAGTAGAGGACTTCTAGCCCCAGCTTTTGAGAGTGCTGTTAGTGGACAGGCTTTAGCTTTCAGCTTTTTCATGAATTGCCTCTGCTCCAGAAGTTGGCCTCGTCATATCTTTTGAGAAATTACATCTTTGTCTCCAGCGGACTTATCAGGAGAGGATAAGGCTAATTTGAGTATTTTGGTTCCTTGTAGAATACTCTTTCTTCGGAATCACTTTTACGCTCTACCTTTGTTCTGATGCTTCATTAAATTCTATAGGAAATCAAACAATTATCTGCAAATGTTTAAGAATTTTAAGAGGCATTTGTGTGATTAAACTTCTTCTTCTATATTAATCAATGAAATATGGCCTTTCAGTTAGTTTCATGGTGTTTGGAGCTGGGAACAGATCATATGTGTTAATCTAGGAAGGGTCATATTTTCTGTAAAATATGCCAGTTCTTTAAGGAATTGATTTAGATGAGACAGAACAAAATAAAATATCAGAATCACATGGAAAAATCTTTTGGTAAATTCTCATCAGCAGCCTCAAAACAGATGTACGGTTAGTTTATCCCTTTTTCCTCTAGAGGTGTTGTACAAGAATACTTACATAGTAGGGGCCAGCCTGGTTGTGGAGTGGTTAAGTTCACATACTCTGCTTCGGCGGTCTGGGGATCGTATGTTCAGATCCAGGGCACAGATGTGTGCACCACTTATCAAGTCATGATGTGGCAGGCATCCCACATATAAAATAGAGGAAGATGGGCACAGATGTTAGCTCAGGGCCAATCTTCCTCACGAAAAAGAGGAGGATTGGGGGTGGATGTTAGCTCACTTCTACTCTTCCTCACCAAAAAAAACCCCAAAAAACCTTACATAGTATATATGAGCTGTTAATTTCTGTAGGTAGTCAATTTCCAATTTGATAGCTGAATTGAAAAGGCAAGAAACAGTAACTGAATGTATATTAGGTCCCAATCACTCTCCTAGGTATTTTACGTAAGTTAACTCTTTTAATCCTAAAAGTAGCGCTGTGAGATCTATAGATACAATCATTCATGTTTTACCGATGGTGAAACTGAGGTTCAGAGAAGTTAAGTCTGATTCTAAACAGAGTGTTGCTCTTGCACTATCATTTGTTTTTAAGTTTTGGACATAATTAAATCCATGTTGGATATAAACATGTTTTAGGCACTGATTTCCTAGATGCCTAGTGAAAATACTGACATATCTCTGAGTGTGATTTTATTGTTGGTAAAGATATATAAAGAAATTATAAATACAGAATCACTCAGCTTATGTTTGAAGAAGGTGATATAAGTAGTTTATTCCAAATAATGTGCATGAACTGTTTAACTCTGATGACCTAGAAACATTAATGCTGTACAGTGGTATCTGAATAACTAGCATTGAAAAATGCACTCACTTTTAATATAAACCCTTATTCTGAATCAAAGGGTCATGATATAACATTTATACTAAATACCCATCAGCAATGGCAGAGGTTTGACATAACTAGGGTTGTGACTTGAGGATCTTTTTCTCTCTCAAGGTAACTTTTTACGCTAACCCTTGCCTAAATATAAGGATAGGAATGTGTACATAGCATAGTTTGGCATGAGTAGCACATAATGTGCAAAACAACAGTCTTTAATGTCTGAACACCAGAGAAACTGTTATTTTTTAGGTTTATTTTTTTTACCTCACGTGAATAAATTGCATGAAAATACATTTTAAAAAGCATATGGATTTTCACATAAAAACAATTAGTTTACGACATACCACAGATGTAACTGGGAAGCTAATACATGGCTATAATTTTGGCTTAATATTCTGTTTCTCAACCATTGCTTAGCTTTCTCTACCCAGATTGTTTGTCTTTTTTTCTTGCATAATGTTGATTTCTCACTTTATTAGAAACATTTGACGGGATCAAATAATTGCTCAAATACTGGGCTCTTTGTTACACTTTTATTTTTTTCACTTTTAATTTTTTAACTGGCTTTACTTTATTGGAGTAGTTGAGGTTTACAGCAAAATTGAAGGGAGGGTACAGAGATTTACCATATACCCCTGTCTTCACACATGATAGCTTCTCCCATTATCAACATCCCCTATTAGAGTGGTACATTCATAAAAATTGGTGAACTCACATTAGCACATTATTACCACCCAAAGTCCATAGTTTATATTAGGGTTCACTCTTCGTGTTGTACATTCTATGGGTTTAAATAAATGTACAATGACGTGTATCTATCATTATGATTTCATATAGAGTATTTTCACTGCCCTAAAAATTTTCTGTGCTCTGCCTAGTCATCCCTCTCTCTTCCCCAATGCCTGGCAACCACTGATATTTTTCCTGTCTCCATAGTTTTGCCTTTTTGCAGTTATATTTTTAAAATTTCGTTTAACAAGTAATTATTGAGCACCTACAATGTTACAGGCATCATACTCATACCAGGTACTGAGAACACCAAGGTGAATGTTTTTAGGAGCTGACACGTTATAGGGGGATAAAAGCAACTTATGTCACATGATTGGTAATATAAAATAATGTAGCATAATATAAAATAATATAATATGATATGATATAATGAACAATAATGTGATATAATATGTATGATGTATTGCTTTGATAATCCTGGTGAAGAAATAAAATATTATGCCTGTAGATAGTATGAGAGGGCATTCTAGTCTATGTTCCCTGCTAGCATACCCTGAAAGACAGGTTTGAGTGAAAGTATTTATTTGAGAAGTAGAGAAGCGAGATTGGGCAGGAAGCACAGCCAATAAAGAGGTCTTATAGGTAAGCAGAGGTGATTGTTACACATGGGACTGAAACAGCATAAAAATAAGCTGAGCATTCTCTGAAAGCTGTGACACTAACTGGGAACCTTTATTAACACATTCATCCTTGGTTCTAAGATAAAGAACAAAAGATTTCAGTGGCCTCAGACTGAAGATAATTCTTTAAGAAAAAAAGTGATCTATTGAGTTCTTTCCCAATATGTATACATTTCAGAATTTTCTTAATCAATCCAAGGCACTTTGAAGACTTAATGTGAAAATATCAGACCAGTATGAAGCTGATGTTCTCGCCTGAATATCTCATCTGTGGGCAGGTTGTATGCAGCAAGTGGATAGCTTTCATTATTCTTTTTTTGCTTAAGATTTGATAAGAATCTGTGAGGCAGATGGTTGGAGTTGATAAGAGAACCTCTGAAAAATAGCAACATTCTTTGCTATCCAGATTCTACACAATTGGAGAAATAAATAAAGTGTAAATTTGGAGCTCAAAAGAGCAACTCTCATTGATAGTGGCTCTCTATTAGGATGTAATTTATTGTGAGAGCCCAATCCATCTGATATTCACACGCCAGAATTAGGTTGACTTGTCCAATGGTCGGGGCAGTGTGCTGTACGTGGATAGCCTGCCCAGGGAAGACTGAACAAGTTGAGAAGAATCCCTACTCTTGTAGGGCAAGCTGGTTCTTTTTTTTTTTTTTAATTTTTTAATTTATTTTAAAGATTGGCGGCACCTGAGCTAACATCTGTTGCCAATCTTTTTCTTTTTCTCAAAGATTGGCACCTGAGCTAACTTGCCACCCCCTCCCCCCGTTTTTTTTTCTGTTTTTGCTTTTTCTCCCCAAATACCCCCCAGTAGACAGTTGTATACTTTTAGTTGTGGGTCCTTCCAGCGGTGGCATGTGGGACGCAGCCTCAACATGGCCTGATGAGTGGTGCCATGTCTGTGCCCAGGGTCCGAACTGGCGAAACCCTGGGCCACTGAAGCAGAGCGCGAGAACTTAACCACTAGGCCACGGGCCAGCCCCCAAGCTGGTTCTTAAATAGAAGGTTGGAACTGAGTTGGACACGCCCAGTCAGTCTTCCTACATTTACTCATGAGATATGTCACTCTGCTCTGGAGGGGTAGATAGTGAAGGGGTAGAGAGGAGCTGGGAGTATCTGTATAATAGATTTTCCCTTATGGAAATGAGGGTTTGTGTTGAAGTGGTGGCAAGGGGCATATACTCCCTCTTTTACAGGGATTATGTAAAAAAGATAGAGATTAGAAAGGTTAGAGAAGAATATAATCTAATATTTTTCCCATTAGAAGAAACATTTGAGGGTTGTTAGTGTTTAGCACAAAATGAATAAAATCCTTTATTTTATAACCACTCATAATGCTGACAATATGGGAAATCAATATCAAAACAGCCCTTAAACTGAGAATTTTCTATTTGTTTAAAATTTGGTCATTACATTTTAGACACCACCTTTGTTCTAATTAGTAAGTTTAAAACACAATTTTAATAATATACTTAGCTGAAATTTAACTTTGCTCCAAATTAAGCCTAATTTAACAGTATCACAGTGCTTTTTAATTTAACATGCTCTATACCATCTTCCAAATTATACTCTATGCATCTAAGCAGGAAGATGCTGACAGTCAAAAAAGGGCATGGTCAAATTAGTTGGGGAAATACTGAGTTAAAAATTAAGTTTTACAGATTTCCTCACTATGATTATAGGACTTCTTAAAATATTTAAAATTTGAATATAAATTGTAAATCTTCTAGCATTTTCAAAACTTACTTGACTGCTGTCCTTTCTTTCACAGACTACTTCATGGGACCAATTTTATTTGTACGTGCTTTGGGAAATAGTGTTTTTCAACTTTTAAAATTCCTTCATACATGTTATTTTATTTTGTTACTGAAGTTTTTTGTTCAGGTGGGTCTAATATTAGAATATGAGAGTTGAGAAATTTTAAGTGTTAGGTTATGTCGTTGAATCAAAGCACACAGGTCTAGAGAAACCTGGGAATTGAACTTGAGTCTTCTGACTCCCATTCAATTAGTCTTTCCACCATGGTGTTATTTCTTATTAAGTAAAATATAAAGTCCACATACACAGGTCAATACAGTCAATAGAAAAGTGAAGAGAGAAAGGTAACTTAAGCACTTTAATAATAACAGAAGAAATTTATGTTATTCAAAATAAATGTTTTAGATATATTTTGTCTTACTGGATTGATGAGTTAGTATGGAGTCATGCATAAAAGATTGAATTACAATGTTTTGTGCCAAATGGTTTCCTTGAACCTGAATCCAGTTCATTTCTTTGACTTTGAGATAAAGTGCCGAGGTGCTATCAATGTTCTAGAAAAACTCTGGCATGATATGAATAGAAGAATATCACTCTTTCTTATAAATATGAGAAAATTTTCTCCTTCACTTGATATTTGAAGATGAAGTGTTCATTGATATATTTTTTCCATTAACCAGTAGATTACAAACTACTATATAAGAGGTTCTTTATTCAAGATTGTAAAGAAAATAAACATGAACCTGATCTTGATTTCTGAAAAGCTATTTCTTGTGAAATAGGAATGGGATAGCTTGTTAATGTAACCTCTCTAAAAGTGATTTTATAACTTCACTGAGAAGGGCTTTACTCATAAGAGCTTCATCTTCTACTTGTTTGCATGACATTTTATAAGTAAAACATCCCCTTTAGCTGAAGCTAGGCTGGTGAAACATTTAGGCTAGAGGAAAGATTTTTACTTTTGAACAAATTTTGTGTATCAGCTGATAGCAAAGGATTCTACAGTTTTGGGTTTTTTCACTTTTTCTTTAACAAGTGTTTTTGCTCAGGGTTGGTGTTTACTAGTAGCTGAAAATTGCATGGAGATACATTGAATTTCAGTCTGCTTCTGAGATGATTTATGTGCAAGTAAATCCTGTAAACCGTCACTCCAAAGCATATTTATGGCTTCAAATATCTGTTTCCTCTGCTCTTAGGCAGGCGGGAAGCATCTCATTTTGGATTCAAGTCTTCCAAGAGGGAGAGAAAGTAGTTAATACTAGCTTTTGAGGATATTTTCTTAAAGTTTGTTCCCATTATTGAAATCTTTTTGAAGCCAAAATACAGACAATTGTGTCAGCATGCGATTCTTTACGTTAATTAGTTGAGGAGGACAGTTCCCACGCTCTGTAATGTGTTGACTTGACTCCACGGTGAGTAGATATAAGGCCAGATCAGTTTTTGTTTGAGAAATTGGAGATAGAATTGGAAAGCAGAGGGACGTTGGGAAAGACGCTCCATATGGATTTGCTTTGTAAGCTGTTTTGGCTTCGCTTAGTGCAAATCGTTTTACCTCTCCCGAGTCTCAGATTCCTAATCTGTGAAATAGATGTAATAATACTTACCTCCGAGGGTTATAAGGATTAAATATGATAAAGTTTATAAAGTAACCTAGCCTGATACTTTACACATAGTGGACACTCCAGGAATGCTGGCTGCTATTATAGACTTTAGTCCAGGATATCTTTTAACCTGAGAATCCAAATGTAATGTTAATGACAACACAATGTTGTTTTTGCTTTCCACAGAAGAAAGCAAGTAGGCTTCTGAAGGTCTTAGGTCAAAGTTATTTATAAATGACAATACTTTTCACTACCTAAGTTTATATGTTCATAAATGCATCTTTAGTCTAAAGCAGTAAGTTCTCAACCAATTGCATATTAGATTTGACAAGGGAGCCAGAGAACTTTAAAAAAAATACAGATACTCAAACCGCCACCTCATACCATTTAACTCAGGATCTTGAGAGTAGAGCCTGTGTATCAGTAGTTTGTAAAAGCTCCTCAAGTAAGGAGCAGACATAGATGAGAATCTTTGGCCTAGTGTCCATCTGGCCCCAAGACTGATGCATCATTCGCATAAATTGTCTGCAGTAAGACAGTCAATGTAGGTTGAAGATATGAGTGTCAGCTTAGGCTGTGATGCCTAATGACCCACCGTAAACACTTACTGCTTGGTTATGAGCAAGATTAGAAACTTGCAGTGAAGACAAGTTTAGAAGAATCTGCTTAATAGGCGGTTGGGAAGTGCAAAAACTGTAAGCAGACAAGGGAATTTTCACTTGGGCAAATGCTGAAAATCGTAGGTTAATGGTTACTGATAAGCCTCCTAATTTACCATTATTTGAAGAAAAGAAGAAAAAACACGATCAACTCCTAACTAAGGCTGACCTCAGAAAATTTTCATAGGTGAGATCGAACAAGCTCTGAGGCTTTTATATGGCCGGCTCCTCTCCTTTGCTATAAGTTATCTGCCTGGAGGCTCATTCGGGGTTTGGTCTACTCAGCCAGAGTGAAAAAAGGAAGAGGCATGTTCCATTAGCAGATGAACTTGGAATTGACCAGCTGCCCAATGTGGATGATGCAGCCAGAGTTTGCTTTGACTCTGACACCCTGGATTTAATCAGTGTTTGTGAGCCTAGTTCATACTAACACCCCCTAGGCAGTCAGCAGCAGTGGAGTTCATTTAGGGTATCAATCTTTCTGCCCACATTGGAGTTGTAAATCTGGACATTCATAGGACTCTTGCAACAGTAATTTCAATGTGGGTAAGAAGTGATTTTTTATTCCCACGAGATTTGGATAGCTGTCATTTTATATAAAACTGGTATATCCTTGATGACTAGAAGACATTTCTCCTCGTAGGTACATATGTATTATAGTGAATGTATTCACAGACACATCTAGATAGCACGTGTAGCGAGAATGCATCTCTCTGTTTCTAAAAAGCATAAAGCCATAGTTAACATATATCACTCTACCTTACTCCTTCTGCAAAGACTATACACTGGTCACAGTATTAGTAAAGACATACTCTGCTATACATTGTATAAGAACTGAGTTAAGAAAATCACAACTATTTGCTCTGCTGGAATCGATGCAAGAATTAACTATTTTAATCCATAATGTTTTGTCCAGTGATAAATGAAGGTGTTGGTGCCTAAAGGAAGGACATGGCATCCTCTGGGATGCTAGATAGATTGAGATATGGACTACTCTGAGAATGATAAACATAAATATGAAAATTTTTTCCAAAATTATGAAATATAGTATTAAAAAAACTCTTCATTCTTGGACAATTTAGATTGACTATCTACCTTGAACTAAAAAATACGCAAATTACAAACTAAAAAAAATGCAAAAAGAAGAAACTTTCCTTGTTCTTTATGTCTGAGTGAGCCATTTCTTTTGATATGTGGTTTTACATTGTTGGACCTTTGTTGTTTGCGCAGCCTTGTGTCACCAAACTGCGTCTCCTTGATGCCTTACTGTAACCCA
This sequence comes from Equus caballus, assembly GCF_041296265.1. Lineage (NCBI taxonomy): Eukaryota > Metazoa > Chordata > Mammalia > Perissodactyla > Equidae > Equus > Equus caballus. The sequence goes on from NC_091687.1 coordinate 46,579,096, forward strand.
GTAGAGTCTACTACAATATTGAGAGTATGTCTCATGTGCTTAATGAATTTGCATCGAATCAAATTATGCCATTCAGTGTTGCTCTGGATAAACAGTATTTTCCTTGTTGTTAATTTCTTAGAGAAAAAAGCTTGTTTTCTAGTTAAAATATATGTTCTTATATATAATTGTATCCCAGAGATGTTAAAAGTGTTTCATACATTTTGAAGTATATTCACTTTGAGTATAATAATGGATTGTATTAAGCAGTGTAATTTTATCCACGAAGATCAAGGTAGCTTAGTTTTATTATATGAACTTTTCTGTGAATAATTTTATGAAAAAATGTTAAATACAACTTGGAAGAAAAGTAGTGCACACTATAACTTTCCTCTGTGCTTAATGAATTTCAAAACAAAACAAAACAAATTTATGTGTAAGGAAGCATCTTTTGATCCAGCTTTGTTTTTGAAAATTAAAGAAATTCTTATTGCTTTTTAAAAAATTGTTGTTCCAAATTACCTTATGTGCAGTCAGTAAAAATTATTCAGACTCAATGTACTTTGTATATTTGCTTGTTTTTTTAGTATAAATTACTTCCAAAATGCTCATAGTGGGGTATTAATAAATATTAGTTAAATTGCTATAGTATTTTACCCACTCTTTCCATCTTTGCCGCCTGTTGTCCCTCTTACAACAGAATAAGGAGAGTAAATTGGTATCAAGATTTTGAAGGACCGTTTGGAAGTCTGTACTGAAAGCCTTTAAAAATGCTCATAAATTTTGACTCAAAAATTCTTCATCTAAGAATTTATCCTTAGGTGATAATCAAAATTCTATACAAAGATTAATGTACAAGGACCTTTATTACATCTTTTAGCATGCAAAAAGACCATGTAAAATGAAAAAGGTTAAATGTCTAATAACAGAACTATTGAATAAATAATGGTATATGCATACTGTGGGATAGTATAAGCTTTTTAAATTTATCTTTCCAAAGGGTATTTAATGGCATGAGAAAGTCTCATAGCATGATGTTACCTGAAAACCTCAAGATCGCAGGCCGTTTGAATACCAGGGTCCTGGTTGTTGTGATGTGGCGGTAGCAGCACTGCGAGTGTGACATTGTATGTTTCAATACATTCAGAAGGAAATATGCTGAATGTTAAAAGAGAATATTGCTAGCTAGTGGCACAGCAAGTAATTAAGAATTTCTTTCTTATAGTTTTCTATCTCTTTTCAAAGTTTTTAAAAGTAAATATGTGTATTTTTGCCATGAGAAAGATGTTACAAAAGAAAACTGTGTCACTCTATTGCTCAGCAAAGATAACAACAGACTCCAAGACCATCATTTAAAAGCACAGTTTTTTGTTAGTAGCTGAGGATCAGCCTGCCAGGTGACTGCTCCATAACCAGAGAGCAGAACATCGCAGTCAAACAGAGGCAGATGAAAAGCATTCAGAAGCTGCCACTGACCTCATGCCAAACTCAAAGACTTAGTGTCAGCTCTGTTATTCGCAGGTTCAACAGCCCTGCTAGCAGCAAACATTTTGTTCAGATCAAACAGTAAAAAAGCTGATGTAGTAAAGTTTTAAACACCATACTGTGAAAAATAATATAACAATTTCAGAAGTAATTGGCAATAAATATCATGAGCCTTAAAAAGGTGTGTATTTTTGGACTTATTAATTTCAATTCTGAGGATGAATCCTAAGGAACAAATCTTAAATATTGAATAAACTTTATGTACAAATCTGTTTAATCAAGTGTTATTTTCCCTGGAAAAATATTAGATGGGAGCAAAGTATCTACTAGGAGAATCACTAAATTGATTATAGCATGTTTACTTGGACTATTGTGCAGATATTAGAAATATGACATTTTTGAAAATGCTTAAGATATTTTACGTGAGAAAGCAGAATCTATCAATGAATCTACATAAAGAATTTTAACAACTTTGTGTAAAGGAGGCTTTTATGGAAAAAAAGAATGGAATAAAATATACCAAAATGATTTGTGCTTCTGGTTGAAGGTAGGGTAATTATTTCTTTTACTTTTCTCTGTCTTCCAAATGTTCTTTTTCTGGGTCTCCTTTTATAAGACAACACAGGAATCTGCAGAGAGAATGTTTAATTGCACGTTCTTTGTAGTGGAGTAGTCAAAGGAATTTTAAGAGCTGAGATAGAGTATTCAATTCCTGTTTGTTTATTCCTCTGTCATGTAAATCTCATCCATTGACTCTAGTCTCCAGTAAAAGTCAATTTCAGACATAACCTTTTATCAGTGACTGTTTTGGGGAATAAAGGAATTAGGATTCTTTCCAATATGTAGAGATTCAGTGAAGGAAGAGGACAATATATATGGAACAGCCAGGCAAACTGAACTAATTAAGAGGAAAGAAGGACTTGAAGCCAGAAATGACTAGGTAGGATGTAAGCTCCCAAGAATTCCAAGAGAGATTGAGAAAGATACCCACTCCCATTTGTTTGCCAAAAGCAAATTTTATTTTTATTTCAAAAGGCAAGTTGATACCAGTTGGCATATAATTTATAGCTGTAAAGGGTAGAATTTATTGTATAAGCCTGGGAACTAAATAACAATCTAACTGATATTGAGTAAAATCAGAATGGCCAATCTCCCTTGCCTCTGCCAATTTTCTTTTACTTCTAATAGTTAGAAGATGGTTCTAACATCACAGAGATAAAGGAATTTATTTTCTAAAATTAATTCATTCACTCAACAATATTTTACACTGGCTAATATATGCCAGGCACTGTTATAGGCACTGGGGACATGTCGATTAGCACAACATACAGAAAGCCCCACCTTCTTAGAACTTACAACTATTATAAAGTTGGAACCTCAAAGAAAAAAAAAATCAACAACAGAACCAGTGAAATACAGACAAGTTCATTGCATTTAAGTGCCCATTCAGTCACATTCTAGAAGACAGTAGTTATCCTGCAGTGATGTTAGAAACTTTACCAGGTCTGGAAAGATGAAAACATTATCTTTACACAACTTTGACTTATGTTGGATTCTTGCCACCAAATGGGTGATTTAAGATTGAAAATCCTAGAGTTTTAGGGCCAAAATAGAGCCCTCTCAATTCTTCTAGCTCAGCTAATTTACAGAGTTGTTGGATTGCGAATACTTACTCCACTCTCTGGTTGAAAAAATGGAAGTAGATGTGGGTAAGAGATGAGCTATGGAGCTAAACAGTGAAAATGCTGTTCAGAATGGATCTGAAGATAATTTGATATTTTCATCTAACATTACTGATTTTATTTATTTCCAAGCCAAATGGTCAGACCATATGGTTAGAAGTCTCTTGACAACGTTGAGAATTGGTTCTCCCTGAATCACTGCAATATACTCACATAGCAACTGAAGCGAAACAAAACAGAGAAACACAGAAGCAAAATCCAAGGAAGCACCATAGAGATTGTGTGTTTTTACTACTGTTTGGTCACAAATACTTAATATGGCTGTTATTAGGAAAATGTTGTAAAATAGTAGCCTCTTATGAGTCTAGAAAAAAGATTCAATGGTCAAACTAGTTTGGAAAAGCACGTCTTTCATGGAGGTTCACAACGCATATTGGTCCAGTAAAGTCCCAAAGACATCCAACAGTAAAGAAATCTCTTTACCTTGTGCTTACTTAGAGTTTTTTGAATTTTTTGATCATGAAATATAGTTTATTTATGTATTTGATGTTTTCTTGTTTTGAGAAACATCAATTATCATCCCATGAATATACTTTGAAATATCACTCTAAAATGATGTAAGTTTTACACTAAAGGGATAATTATGTTAAGAAGAGAATTCATTTAAAGTTCATGAATGGTGCATAAAACAACATTTGATAGGCCTTGACAAAACTGAAAAATATTTTTGAGGTCTTTGTTATTCTTTTTTTCTATTCAAAGTCAAAATGATTTGAAAATAGCAAACAGGTTCCTGGGCCATATGTGGCTGTTAGCAATTTGTTGCATAAATTTGCACTGGTACATAATCGAATTTTTATCACTCATTTCAAACTGATTACACTCTTTGAAGATGTTCTGCTTTTTCCCGACTTTTCATCTGAGGCACACATTAGCTGGGCAATTGCTTGCAGTTTTTGTTTTCCTTTCTCTAGCTTTTAACGCCATTTGAAGATCCAAAAACTTTCGAGAAGCAGCAAAGCAAGAAAGTACTAGCCTGCTTGCTAAAAGAAAATAAAACCATTTTCAAGGTATGCTTATTTTTCCAATTTCATGGATGCTAAAATCCATGAATGGGTTCCATCTCAAGGCCATCTTGAGCAGAATTACACTGCTTTGCATCTAATGTTGCATTTTTCCACCTGGGAGTCTTTTTCCTGGAAGAGCATTTCTTATTAAAGATGAGCAGCAGCATTTCCCACAATTAAAACACTCCGTAATGACTTGAGTTTTAGACACCTGACAGGATATGTTAATAGAAGCAAAACTACTTCTCTGAAAGAGTGACACCATCCTCTGGGCAAAAGAAAACAACACTTTGCCGTTTTTACTTTTGCTGCTAATTAAAATGTTATAATTATAAAGCCAATGAGTAGATTTCTTATCCTGTATAGAATTATCTTTCCTTATTAAAATATTTTTAACATTTAAAATCTATTTATATTTCATTTGTGCAGAGAGACCACTATTCTGGACTAAAGTTCAGTTGAATGGCTGGATCATGCAGGAAATTAATATCAATCATATATTTTGTTATCTCTAAACATAATCCAATAAAAGAAGTCAGCTTCAGGGGTCAGCCTGGTAGTGTAGTGGTTAAGTTCGTGTGCTCCGCTTTGGTGACCAAGGGTTTGTGGGTTTGGATCCCAGGCATGGATCTACACACTGCTCATCAAGCCATGCTGTGGTGGCATCCCACATGCAAAATAGAGGAAGACTGGCACAGATATTAACTCAGACTCATTAAATCTTCCTCACCAAAAAAAAAGAAGTCAGCTTCAAAGTAAGACAAAAACAGCTTTTAGTTAGATTTTAATCCTATTAAAAAGAAGACCCAAAGTAAACTTGCTAGCTATATCAGCTATCAAAGCAAACAAAAGTTAATTAAACTAATATCTATCAAACTGACATGCATTAATCTTATATTATGGGCTAGGCATTATGATAGATGTTGGAAAGATAGAAAGCAAAGTCATAGTCCCTCTCCTCAAGAGGTTACAGTAGAGAAAGCACAGTAAATAGGCAATTCTGCCTTATCCAGCCTTAGGAAGTAGGAAAGGAATGGCAATTCTTGAATGTTTCCAGAGCTAGTAAATCTGAATTGAAGTTTTAAACGTGACTGACAGTCAGGCATGGTAAGCTGAAGAGAGTAGGACACTCCAGGTAGAATGTACAATATATGCAACAGGGCAAGATGAAAGGAAGCATGTTGAGTTCTGACAACAGAGGTTAGTTAGGACAAGGCCAGAGTGTAAGGGATTGGGATGGAATGATGCTGGAGAAGTGGGCAGGAACCAGATCACAAGGAACCTTGTATGCTGTGCTAAGGAGTTGAGATTTTATCCTGTAGGCAATGAGGGTTGTTGTTAAATCTTATTCAGGGATCTCATAGGTTAGGCCCTATCAGGTATGTGGCTATGGTTAGGGTGGGTGGCATTCAGTATATCAGATGATGGTGGTGGTTGTCATGTGTGTGTATGTGAGAGAGAGAGAGAAAGAGAGAGATTGGTTGTAGAACTCAGCAATGGAGGGGTTTATGGGGTTTGGTGGTTGAGCAGCAGTAATGGTGCAGAGTGGATGTTGGGGTATGACAGGCATGCTACAATGCTAGTAGATGCAGGTAAGCTTCTTTTTGTTATTAAGAATAATTCAGCATTTGGAGCCAAAGATTAGAGATTTTCTCTGATTGTTCAAGGAAATAGTGGTGATTCCACTTGTGGTGAGTCAAGAAGGTGGATGCCTCTGGGAATTGGACCTCAGTCTGGGTGGTAAAGATGCCTCCTTTCCTGCTGCAGTCACTCTTCTCTTCCTTGATAGACTTGTTTTACTTCTTCAATCACTTATCTATTTTATGTCTTTCAATTTTTCTTCATTCCATAATGTAATTTAAATTTTTCCCAAAGTGAAATGTGCAGTTGATTATGAAATAAAAACTAAAGCTGCCTTGTGCTGAGAGTATATCAGCTTTATTAATCAAATGTTCAGACATTTCTCCCTAATTAATCCTTCATAGAGCTGTCAGACTCTTTCCTCTTAAAGTAATTTTTTCAACCTTCTGTGTACGTACAGTAAAATCTTTAATGACCCTTTAACTCCTCTTTGATGCAACACAATTTCCTGACATCTGGCAATGTTTATTTTTTAAAAATCATTAATACTGATTGGGCCCCAAGTTTTCTTAATACTTCAGTCATGATTTTTTTTGGATAAAAAGTGTTCTTTAGCTATGAGGAACAGCATTCACTTAAAAAATAAAGACATGAGGTGAGGGGACTTTTGGAAGGGTTCAGGAGTCAGATTTCAACTCAGGGTCAGGAAGTGTTGGCCAGGCACTGGGAGCCACAAGAACCAGAAATTTGAAAGTCAATTGTGCTGTTTTTTCCTCTGGGACTGCATGGTCTCTTAGCCCTGTTCCTCTTCAAGTACCTGTTTCAATTCTTCTGATATGAAGGAATGGCTCTGTTTAGGCATGAGTGGAGGTCTTAATCTGGACTGGATGTAACCTCTTCAGTCAAGACCTCAATAAAAAATAGGTAATGTGTCTGTGATGCATTTCCAAAATCACAGGAAAGAAATCCTAATTGGTTCATCTCAAGTCAACTATTAGCCCACTCCCATCATTTAAGAGGAGGATCCTAGGTCAGATGGGCCAGTGCCCACTCTGTGGGGGTTTAGAGCAGAGTGTCTAAGAAGAGAGAATGGAGAGCTTCTCCAAGGAGGGAATGTTGCGGTAGGAAGAAAATAATTGGCACCTGTGAATCAACAGCTGAGCCTTATATCTGAACCTGCTCCTACTCTCCCACCTTTTTTTCCTTAGAGCATCTAACAAACCTCAACTTAACCTAAGTTCCAACTCTTTAATTTAGATTCTAATGAGCAGTGGAATGACCAAACCATGGACAGGAATAAGGAAAAAGTAGAGAACAAAGGTCTAAGGGGAAACTCATGAAGAAGATAATGAACCCTTAAATAATCCAGCATTACCTGGAATATCTGTGACCTACTGTCTGTAGGGCAAGAGGACTCACTCCATTGATGTGGTTACAGGAATCTGAATTTTTGCCTGCCCAAATAGAACAAGCTGAATTAGTTCTATGAATCTTTCCTGGAAATCACTTGGTACTTAACCTCTCCTCACCCTCTGCTAGAAATTCAGAAGTGGTTATTTGTCTTGTTTCTGTTTGTGCTGTTTTATTCTTCTCTTTTCACAAACTGCACCCTTAGTATATTTCTTAGCTTCCTTAATAATGAGAATATAAATGTCTCTAGAGGCAAAGCATGTAAAATTTAACCTTCTCTGCCTTTTCATGTGGACAAAAGCTCTCTGGAGTTTCTTTCCTCCCTTTTGTATGCGTGTAAGGACAAAGATTTATAGGTACAGGAACATTTTCTTTCCCCTTTGGGTGATCCAGGATTATAACTAGGAGTAAGGAGAATGGTCTTCTAGTCACACCACTTTTATCTTTGGGTGAAGTAACAGTAGATCTGCTGGGCACAGGCAAAACCATTTTGATGCTAAAATAGTGGCTAAAAAATGAAAATACCCAAACTAGTTTTCAATGGGTTTAAATAATTGTGGTTTGATATCTGGTCTCTTTTCAGGGTCTACCTTCCCTAAACAATACCTCTCCATTGAACAATTGTCTCCTTTGCCATTGGCAGAAAAATAAGGGCAAAGAATTTAATTTGTTTAGAAAGATCAGTCACTAACTTAAACCAACATTTTCGCAAACTTTGGATGCCAGGGGTTCCACAGAGGTATGTCTGAAGCATTAAGAGAACATAGGAATGAGGTTGAGTGGCTAATTCCCTTTGAATTAAAGGAGCTCCATAATCTCAAGTGTTTTATAATCTATGTGGAAGGTAGATCACTATCTTTCACTTGTCAATTCATCGATCTCATTTCTAGTTACCTCTTTTTCCTTCTCACCTCAACAACCTACCTCTATAATCATATCTTGCCCCATAAGTGCTCCCTCCTATAATTGCTAATTCAAGAATACAATTTGTGACCCGAATCTCCTCTCTTTCCAGTGTATTTGTTCACTAACTCTCATGATCCTTATTCTTAGATCTTTTCAGCTCCTTCTATGCCCAGACTCATTTCCCAGTTCATCAGCTCCCTCCTTTCTTCACTGCCCTCATACACAGTTTAAATCCCAAGACCTACCACATCAAAAAACTCTCGCTAATATCATAATTTCCTAGATGAACTCAACTATCTGTTTTATTTGTACCTGTGTCCAGGTGAAACAAATGTCCTAGAGAAAATTTTACAATAAAACAGATTATTGCTTCTATAAATTCATGATTTTCAACTGCAGATCGACTCAATATTGTTCAGCAATCCTGGATATTTCTCTGGCCAACTCTCACACCCTCCATATTGATATTCAAAGTTTCTCCCCTCTTTTCAAATCTCTAATGTTCACTGTCCTACTTCCTGTTTGATTCCCTCAGTCTCAGCATATTATTTTACTTTCTATTTAAAGAGACATAAAGGGATAGAAATAGACAAAAGAGAACTCATTCTCAAACTTAGTTGTACTTCTACTCATTCTCCTCTCTTCCTATTACAATGGAAGAACTGGCCCTCCAAGTCCTCTTGGCCAAGACTAAAATAACTCCATCTGTTTTCTCAGAAACAGCACACTATTGCTTATTTCTCTATTCTTCTTTTTAAACGGCTTCCAATTTCTCCCTCTCTACTGGATTATTCCCAGTGACAATTAAGTGTGTTCAAATCATCGCTGTTAAGAACAACAAACTCCTACTAAAAGAACAAATAAACAACGTTTTGTAACATATTTTCTGAAAGGAATTGTCCATACTCACTGCCCAATACTCAATAAGTGGTTTGGAATAAATGAAGAAATTATTTGAAAATATTTGGTAATTTAGCAATATATTTTATTTTGAGAAAGGTCATCACTGCATAAAAGTTTTAAAACAACTGAATAAATATTTATGGAGGTCCTACTGTACTAAGTGCTGTGGATAGAGAATATGTAGCAGTCCTCTCTCTATTCTGGTGGGCTTACAATCTAGTAGGGAAGACTGGCATGTAAACAAACATTAACAACACAATTTGATATACACTATATGAAGGTGTATGTCTGGGACTATGGAAGCATGTCCATAAGCAATTGAAAATTTAAAATGGAAGCACAACACAGTTTTCATGGAAGAAAGATAAAACTAAGACAAATGTGTTTTTGAGTTAAGATAGACAAAAGTTCTAAAAAAAACTCTAGCATTGTGTGTTCTGTCTACAAATTTTATATAAATTCCATTTTGTGATATCTTTTAATTTGGGTCAAAAATTGAACTAGGGATTTTAGTTGCATGCCAAACTCTACTTTAAAATCATCTGCTTGGCCATCGAATCTTTCCAATGTTTAAATGAGGTCTGTTTTTTCAAGGTACTGCTGTGTTTTCCTTCTCTGGTGAGTCCCTGGTGTTGATTCACAGTTCACAAATTCCTTTTGAGTTTACCAGCTTTGATAAACTTTCTTGTGTCAGAAAAAACTTCTCAGGAGGAGCAATTATTAACACTGTATTCAAAAATAATCTGAAGCTCTTGGGAGATTTACCAAATCACATAGAACTTACAATATGAAAGAGTAAATGTGTGGGTAAAGCCAAATAAATACTGAGTGATCAAAATAAAAAAATAATTTGTTGTGGAGGCTACACATGTATACACAAAGATGTGTTTGTTTATATGTGTGTCTGCATTTGTGAAGTAGTAATACATAAACTTTGAACTATCAATAATTACGTTAAATGTAAATGGACTAAATAGTACAATTAAAAATATTGCTAGAATAAATGAAAAGATTAAAATCATTTAGATATTACTTATAAGAGGGGTAGCTTAAATTTAGTCATGGAAAACTTGAAAGTAAAATATAAAAGATACAAACCAAAAAAGGCTAATACCACTATCCAGTATCATAAAAAAGCAGATTTTAAGATAAGCCATGTTCTAGAGATAGAGGGATAATTTATAGTAAAAGTGGGTTAATATATCAGGAAGGTATATTATAATTGTATGGACCTAATAACAAATCTTCAAAGCATATGAAGAAATAATATGTAGAGAGAACTAACCAAATCCATAATCGTAGTCTGAGATTTGAACATATTTCTCTGGATAGATGATAGAATAAGCAGAGAAAAGATAAGTACATAGAAGAATTGAAGAACGTAATCAGCAAATGTATAATTATATTAACACAAGTTTATATAATATAAAAGTTCACGTGTACATACCATGAACAAGTATATGATTATATAAATATATATAAATATAAACACAAAAATATGTGTGTGTATATGTAGGTTATAAAACCAACTATGCAAAGCACACAATCTTTTCAAGGGCATTTGGAAAATTTGTTAAAATTGACCACATGATGCTGCATATAGCAAACTTTAACAAATACCTAGGAATTGAAATATTACAGACTATGATTTCTGACATTGAATTAAGCAAGGAATTAATAACAAAAAGATAAAGATAAATTAAAAATTTTAAGCAATACTTTTCTAAAAATTTTTTTGATTAAAGAAATGAATCATAATGAAATTTACAAAATATTTTAATTGAAATACAATGAAAAGATACATTTCAAAACTTGTGGGATGCAGCAAATCAAGACTAAAAGAGGAGTTTATAGCCTTAAATGAGTATACCAAAAACAAGATTAAAAAAGTATTGATCCCAATAAGAACAGCAAATTAAATGTAAAGAAATTAGAAGGAAGAAAATAATATAGTGGCAAAGATCAGTACAATAGTAAGCAGACCTATAACAGGATTAAAAAAGCCCAAAAATTAATTCTTTATAAAGATTAATGAAATTAATAAAGTTCCAGCAAGCTAGGTAAAGAGAGAGAGAGGCAAGAGGCATAAAATTTCAATATCAGTATCAGTAATGTGAAAAGAAATATAAACAGAGATTCTACAAACTTTCTAAAGATTATAAGGGAACATTATGAACAACCTTATATTACTAAAATTGAAAATGTAGGAGTAAAGACAAAACTCAGAAAAATAATTAATCAAAACTAACAAAAGAATAAATAGCAAACCTATTAAAGAAGCTATGGATAATTTTAAAACTTCCTACAAAGAAAACTTTTAAGCTCAGATGGCTTTACTGGTGAAGTATTTCTTCCAGGAATTTTTAGGAAGAAATAGTATCAGTTCTATACAATCTCTTCCAAAAACAGAAAAAGAGGAAATACAAACATATCAGCATAATCTTGATAATAAAATCTGACAAGGACCTTACAAGAAAGGAAAATTATAGACCAAAACTCTTCATGAACATATATGCAAAAATTTTTAACACAATATTAGCAAACTGAGCACTGGTGGCATATGAAATGCTGTTATATCGACGAATGAGAACTTCTGATAATGAATTCATTTGATAGACTCAATATATCAAGAGAATAATAGATGCAGAACAGTCGTTTGATAATTTCTTTATCCAGTCATGCTTATAACTCTTGGAAATATTGAGAATAGAAGAGAACTTCCTTAATCTGATAAAGAGGCTGCACAAAATAAAAGCTAAAGTGAAAATCACATTGAATTGTGGAATCTTGACATTAAATCAAACTTATAAAATGGAGGGATAGAGTTTATTCTTGGATTAGAAGTATCTTTGTTGTATAAATGTCAGTTCTCCTTAAATTGATTCATAGATTTAATCCAACCTAATCAAAATCTCAGAACCTCAACAGCGTTTTTTTGTGTAAAGTTGACAACATTAGTCTAAAATTCATGTGGTAGCTCGTGTGAGAACAGCCAAGGAAAACTTGACAAAGATCAAAGCTGTAAGTCATGTACTGCAAGTAGCAAGACTTATTATAAGTTATATTAATCAACAAATTTATTATTCATGCAAAGAGAGAAAAATGGGCCAATTTACCAGAAAAGCTATCCAGAACAAAGGACCACGCAATTTGCAAACACTTGATTTATGACTAAGGCAGAATTCGAGGGCAGCAGGCAGAAGACAGGCTTTTCAATAAATGCTGCTGAGTCCACTGAAAATCCATATAAAAAATAAATTTTAAATCCTCTCTCACACCATATACAAAAGTCAATTCCAAGAAGATTACAGATTTAAATGTGAGAGGTAAGAAAACATCTTCTAAAAATGATCATAAGAGAGCATGTTCATGGCCTTTGGGTATACAAAGATTTCTTAAATAGGACAAAAAATTACTCCACTAAACATTAAGAAAAAGTAAGCTATATTACACTTTTACAAAACTAAAACATGTTTTTTTTTTCAACGAAAGTCACCATTATGTGCTAAAAAGGAAATCCACAGAGTTCAAGATCATTACAGTACTATGATTGAAAAAGGGAGCTATTATCCAGAATATGTAATGGTCTCCTATAAGTCAGTAAGAAAAAAATGGAAAACAAACAGAAAATTAGGCAAAATACTTGAACAACTACATTACAAAAGAGGATATCCAAATGGCCAAAATAACGTATGAAAAGGGGCTCACCCTCATTAGGCCTCAACTGAATGTAAATTAGTCCATGAGCTCCAACCACACATTTCCCAGAATGGCTAAAGCTAAATGACTGATGTTATTCCTATCGGCAAGGTTGTGGGGTAACTGAAGCTCTCATACATTGTAGTGGGAGTGCAAGTTGGTACAACCACTTTGGAGAACTGTTTGATAGCATCTGCTAAAGCTGAACCTAGCCAAACCCTATGACTCAGTTCTAACATATCTGGGTATGTATGCATCAGAAATACATACATTGTTCGTTAAAATAATAATAAAAAAGAATGCTCACAGCATTAATAGTAACAGATAAAAACTGGAATCTACTCCAAATGTTCACCAAAGGCAGTATGGACAAATACATTGTGATATGTTCATATAATAGAATACTATATAACAACGAATATGAATGAATTATTTCTACACCCAATAGCAAGGACAAATCCCACAAACATAATGTTCAGTGAAAGAAAGCTGTCACAGAAGTGTGCAAACTGTACTATTCCATTTATGTAAAATTCAAACCCCGGCAGGATAAATCTCCTGCATTAGGAGTCAGGCCACGATTACTGTTGGGAGGAGAGGTAGCCTCTGAGAGGGGCACAAAGGAGTTTCTGAATTGCTGGTTGTGCTCTCCCTCTTGTCTGGGTAGAGTTAGACGGATGTATTTACCCTCCGTACATTCATCAAGCAGTACCATTATGATGTATGTGCTTTTCTATATAAATGTTATACGTGAACATAAACCTTTATTTAAAAAGTTTGGAGATGCCTGTAATTCAGAATATTTAGAGTTACAGGGAGTTAATGTGAAACAACCCCTGTTATTGTTTTAAGCAAGGGAAACTTTTCCATCAAAAAGCGAGACAGTATAATAAAAGAGCATGTACTTTGGGACCAGGCAGTTTTGAGTTCAATTACTAAATTTATTGCTTGCTAGCTTTATGACCTGAATACATTACTTAATTTATCTAATCTTCAGCTTCTAAAATAAAAAGGCTTTAGAGAAAATATAATATGTGTCAATAGACCTAAAGCCTTTTCTTTTCCCAGAACTTTGTGTGTTTAGCACTGCTTAAAGAGTAAAGCCATCATGCTCCCAGGATGGCTTACAGCCGATAGACGTGGCTTTTGTGGTTACTGTCTTTCCGCCTTTACTCATTTGGAAGAAGCCAATTTAGAAAAATACAAGGCACTACTTACACAGAAGCCATAATTGCTTTGCTCGTGACTATTGCTCTCTCCTAGTTAGCTCCTAGGTACACTAAAACACAGTCAACAGAGTAATCATTCTCTTATACTGAAGCCTCAGTCAGGAAACGCATTTATCTCATCTGTGCCAAAAGCAAATATCTTCACAGTCCTCCCTGCTTTGCCTTTTAGGTGACTCAGAACACCTGGTTGCCAATTGCTAGCTGACGATAATTAGCTTTCAATTATCACCAGTTACATTTTCACCTGTTCAATTTGCAAATTTCTGAATTTTTTGGCTTGTCCTCTTAGCAAGTTCTGATCTCTTCCATCTTCGGTACACCTGCTCTGTGAGAGTGGGGAAACAGGTCTCCCACTGGGGAGTTCCCCCTTCATCTGCCGTCCTGTCCTGCTTTATCCATCTGGCGTTAGATGGGACATGCTACATGGAAAGAAATTCAGAGAGACTCAGGTTCTTGTCTCAGTCTCTTACGTTTCCAGGGCTGTCTTGCTTTCTTGGAAGTATTTCCATGACTCTCCTAACTTTGTTAAGAAATAGCCAAGTAATTCTTTATTTCTGTAAATTAGCTTTCTTAAGAGATAACCAAGACAATGTAAGGAATGAGTGAATTTTTAACAATGAGGGGCCCCCAAATTCCACAATGGATTAAGATTCAGTTAACCAGGAAATGAGATGAAGTTAAAGGAGGTAATGCAGTAAGATTTTAAGAGAGAACAAGAAAAGTATCCTAGTGAGATTTGTCGGAGGTTGTTCTTGAAGACATTTATGTCAATTAAACAGAATATGTTCAGGAAGTGTCTGATAGGTGGTCTTGGAATAAACAAATAGTAAAATAGAATTCTCTAAATATTGTGATAACACTGTGCACAGGGCACTGTTACAATGTAGGATATTAAACCCAGTATTAAGTGAACACATGACATTGATTTATGCATTAAATAACATGAACATAGCTCATATATAAGGAATTTTAAAGTGACATTGAAAACAAAACACATAACGGAAAATGATTTACTTGCACCATATAGTTTCCTTTACTATCTATTTAAAATCATTATTTAAATTAGAAAACAGTGACCGGCCCCCTGGCGGAGTGGTTAAGTTCTCAGGCTCTGCTTCAGCGACCCAGGGTTTCACATTTGGATCCTGGGCGCAGACATGGCACCGCTGATCAGGCTGTGCTGAGGCGGTGTCCCACACAGCACAACCAGAAGGATCTACAACTAGAATATACTATTATGTCCTGGGGGGTCTTTGGGGAGAAGAAGGAGAAGGAAAAAAACGAAGCTTGGCAACAGATGTTAGCTCAGATGCCAATCTTAAAAAAAAACAACAAACCAATATCCTAAAAATAAATAAATAAATAATAAAACAATAATAGCAAAACCGTGGCATAAAAGAAAAGTTTTCAAAAGAAAAGGAACACATAGTACCTTTCTGTAACTTTATGAATATTTAATTTTGCATGTTGTCTTATCTTTGTTGACATACATTCTATATCATTGTAACCATAGTTTACAATAAATGCTATAATATGTTTGTAATTTAAGTTTTTAACATTTTTCTATGTTTCCATAGTTTCCATTACTCTAATGAATGCAGATTAGCTCACCAAAAGAATATATTATAATATAAATCATTCACTTATTTTGGGGGATTTGTCTTGCATCTGTTTCTTAAATTATAGTGAGTAACACTGCAATGGAGATTCTTCTGTTTTTATCATTTTTAGTATATTTAATTATGTGGCAAAGGATATGATCCAATTCTTATGTGCCTTGCTGTATTGCAAACTGCCTTTCCAAATATTGTTTATCAATTCATGTTTTCCAATTCCAAATCTGCATTATTAAAATGGGATTTTTTTAACTTCTTTTACATTTTTTGTCAGAAAGATATATTTTTATTTTTAATATTACAAAATAGCTCATGCTTCATGAGCAAAACTTATAAAATTAGAAAATTACAGAGAAAAGCAAAACCAAAACTACCATGATTCTACGACCCAGAAAAGCCCTTAATATTTTGGCATATATTGTTTCAGACTTTTATAAGGAACTATTTTAAAACTCCATTATAATGCTGATGATTTGAAACAATTAACAATAACCACTTCGTAGTCTAGTCTCCTCAATTACATTTTGAATGTTTTAGGCATAAGCATCATGCTCTATATTTATGTTGAGTCTACACAATGCAAATCATAGTTCTATCATATGAAAGAAATTCAAATTCTTGAAAAATTGTTGAGGTTCACTGTTTTCTTGGAAGCAGGCATTCACATTTTCAAAAATCCAAATTATTGGGACTACAGACTTATTTTAATATTTCAAGGTTGTGCTATCTCCGAAATATTGTTTACTTATATATTTATTCATTCACTCAAGGGACACATTAAATGGTAAGCAAAACACAAAGAAGGACATGGCCTTCTCTTAGGATGGGCAATAGGCTAGCTAGAAAATGCTTCATTGCATAAGCAAAGCTTCACATGAATATTAAAAGCCAAATAAGTCTTTATGAGTGTCAGGCAAGCAAGAGAAGGAAGAATATTTCACTAAGAAGATGCAATATGATCAAAGACTTGAACGTATAAGAGAACAATAATACCGACAGTAGGTTGATGGGAGCAAGAAGTGATAAGAAATGAGCCTGGAGAAGTAAGCAGGGACCAGATCAGAGCAGACATGATGTGTCATGCTAAGGATGTTACCAAAGGCATTACAAAGCAGGTATTGACTTAGTAATAGGAAAATACCAAACTGTATTGCAATTAGATGTTAGACATTTATTACATCAAACCCAAAATTTCCTACATTCCCAAAAACACTTCATCCAACTAGTCAGTATAAACAAGTATACATGGAAATTACTTCTTAAATACCAAATCACATAATCGTTGTTTCACATAAATGCTCACAATCTACGTGATGAAAACGGTATGTTTCATGAACATCTCCTTCTTATGGTGAATGTGTGAAAAGGCAGTTTTTAGATTCATCTCAACTAAAATTTAGCCCTCAAGTCTCTAAACATGATCAAATACCGCCACATCTCTTAAAACAACAGGTTCTAACTTGGCAAATATAGGTACTAGATGAAGACTTACTCCCGTATAGACCTTTTCACCTTGAAACTAACACCCTGATTTTTTTTTAAATGGCAATAAATATAAAGAAAACAACAAAAAGATTATATTTACTCAGGGATGATAGCTAAACTGAACTGCCATGGATGGTCAGAGACCAAAAATACACTTAATGCGTGGTCAGCAATTTTAAGTGACGTAGGTTTGTCAGACCAAAGGATGTGGCTCCCAGCGCACATCAAAATATGCACAAGTGATGCCATTTGACTAACAGCAAACATTAATGTTGCAGCTGAAAGTGCTAGAGCCAGTATAATGGAATTCAGTGTATTCTATTTGTATTTAAACATTTCATGAGTACTACAAATATCATGTTTGAAGTCTCTGTAGGGTCTCCTCCATCAAGATTTGACTCATTTTATTTCAACTGCCGGGAGACCTGTTGCACCAGGCACTATAAGATAACACTGTAACTTTTCATCCCTCAGACTTTTGCAGGAAATCAGTGCAGGATAGAGAAGAATTTATAGTAATTACTGAATTCCGTAAATTGGTTTTGATTTCTGAGCCTCAGATAAGAAAAGCTGAGTTTGTAATTGATTCAATTACTTAATACCCTCTCTATTTTTTCCTGATTTCAGGACATTCATTCTCAATCCATAATAGTGGTCTCTGGATTTTTATGCACTTGTACACCACTGAAGTTTTTTCATTACAAATACTGAAAAATGTAGTCGACAAGAAAGAATTTATGAAACCTTTAAAGATACGGCATATACCAGTGAGTTTGCTATGTCCATTTATTTGGATAGTCAGTAATTGCTTGAATTGATAAGCCACTAGTATATGAACTCCTGGCTTTAGTGGTTCACTGATTCTGTGATTTATGTTTGTGCAATTTAGCACATATCATATAGAAAATATGCTCTCTTGTATTTGGGACTTTTAGAGTAATATGATTTTTTTATATCTTCATTCATCTGATAAGACTTAAGTGTGTTGACTATTTTCCACTCCTGGTTATCGTGAATGGTTATCATATCATTATGGTTATTATACTCCTTTCAAAATGAAATCATTAGTAAAGACAGATAATTTCTATCATCTACCTGAGGAGACAAGGAGTGAGGAAAAACTTCAAAAAATCCAGGTCTTTTTTTCATTTCCACTATGGCTTCTCATTTCCTGATAATTGATGAGTTTATGCACTTGTTCTCTTAAAAAAAAGAAAGATCCTAGAGCTGAGATGGCATCTAAATGTTGAATAGCAGGGAATCAATTAATAAAATTATAGTATGTCTATACTACTGAATACAAACTACCTATCGCAAAAGTTGTAGTATATTTAATGAAGTGTGGCTTCCAAATGTTTCCTTTTGGTATGGGAATGTTGACAATGTTCCAGATGTGAACAAATCTACATCTCCCAGCTTTCCCTTATCTCAAGGTGTAGTTATGTGAAATAATTATGGTCAAAAAGATGTGAGAAGAAGTTTCCAGGTGGGAGCAGATTCAGCTGGCCCTTGCCATCTGTCTTTTCCCTTCATTTCCTGGAACACAGATACAAAGATGAAGGTAGAGCAACCATTTTGCCTTTGCAAGACAACAATAATGAGAGTGATATCACTTTCTAAGGAGCATATATTTGTGTTGGCATCATTACCTATCTCTGAACTTCTTGTATGAAAAAAGAATCCCTTCTTGGCTAAGCCTTTATAGATTAGGTTTTCTGTTATTTGTAGCCAAGTTCAATTCCTAACTCATATAACAAATACAAATATTTACTAAATAGTACTAATTAAAAAAAAAGAAAAAATGTGAACTTTTGCTTCTGACCATAAGGGAATAACTGGTATGGAATTATTCTCTTCACAGAAAAAGCAGAAAAATGGAAACACAGTGAAACCACTATTTCAGACACCAGGCAGCAGAGAGCTGACATCCCTGAGAGAAGAGAAACAAATGAGTCAGGCCATACTTTTGACTAGGCTTATTGTCTGGAGGCAATTTCTAGATGGCAGCCCAAAAAAGGGGAATCCATGCAGAATCTGAGTCTTGCTGATTTATGAAGACAAGAAGTTCTCCAATAAAAAATTAATAGATATATGAAGGAAGAAATGTGATGCAGCATCAAGAGAAAAATCAATCAGTAGAAACTGTTTAAGAAATGACTATGATGATGGAATTTGTCAGACAGAAACATTCAAAAGCTGTTATACTCAATATGCAAAAGTAAAAAATGATGGTATTAAAGAAGTAAGTTGGAACTTTTAGAGATGAAAAATACAATGTCCAAAATTAAAATTTCACTGGATAGGGTTAACAGCAGATTATGCCCTGTAGAATAAAAGACCAGAGAACATAAGACACTGATCTTTGTATGTCTCCATAGTTTTTTCTTTTCCAGAATATAATATAGTTGGAAGCATACAGTACGTAAACTTTTCAGATTGGTTTCTTTTACTTAGTAATATGCTTTTAAGATTCCTCTATGTCTTTTCATGGCTTGATAGCTCATTTCACTAGAAACTATCCAAGATAAAACACAGAGAATGAAAAGACTGAAAAAAAATGAGCAGAGCCTCAATGACCTGTGGGACACTATCATGTTTCTTAACATACGTGAAATTGGAGTTACAGAAAGAGGGTAGTCAAAAAAAAATTTGAATAAATGAGGGCCTACAGCATTCCAAATGTGATGAAAACAGTATCACAGACCCAAGAAGCTCAATGAACCCAAACAGGACACACACACACACACACACACACACACACACACACACACAGTGGTGTAGCAAAATTGAATATATTAAAACTAGTAATCAAGATAAAATGGTAAAAAGCAGACAGAGAAAAGAGATACACATCTCACAAAGGAATAAGTATAAGGAAAATCAGAGATTTCTCATCAGAAACTATGCAATATCTCAGACAATGGAATGACATCTTTAAAATGTTCAAAGGAAAAAAATAGCTGTCAATTTAGAATTTGTCAAAAAAATCCTTCAAAAATAAAGAATAAATACTTTTTAAACTCTTTTTTAAAAATTAAGACTTTATTTTTTGGAGCAGTTTTAGGTTCAGAACAAATTTGAGGGAGGAGACACAGAGGTTTCCCATATATTCCCACACTTACCCTCAGCCTCCCCGTTAGCAACATCCCCTACAGAGTGGTACATTTGTTACAATTGATGAGCCTATAGTAACACATTATATTCACCCAAAGTCCATAGTCTACATTACGCTTTTATATTGGTGTTGTATATTTTACAGGTTTGGGCAAACGTATAATAAGATGTACCCATTATCACGGTATCATAAGGAGTATTTTCACTGATCTAAAAATCTCTTTGCTCTGCCTATTCAACTCTACCTTCACCCCAACCTCTGGCAACCACTGATCTTTTTATGTTTCCATAGTTTTTCTTTTCCAGAATGTCATATAGTTGGAAGCATACAGTGTATAATGTTTTCAGATTGGCTTCTTTCACTTAGCAGCATGCATTTAAGATTCCTCTATGTCTTTTAATGGTTTGATAGCTCATTTCTTCTTAGTACTGAATAATAGACCGTTGTTTGAATGTCACACAGTTTATTTAAAATCCATTCACCTACTGAAGAACATCTTGGTTGATTCCGAGTTGATTCCAACAGGGAATAAAGCTGCTATAAACATTGGTGTGCAGGTTTTTGTGTAGACAGAAGTGTTCAACTCCTTTGGATAAACACCAAGGAATTGGTGAATTATTTGGCAAGAGTATGTTTATGTTGTTAGAAACCACCAAACTGTTCTCCGGACTGTATGATTCTGCGTTCTCACCAGAAATGATTGGGAGTTCCTGTTGCTCCACATCCTCACCGGCATTTGGTGGTGTCAGTGTTCCAGATTTTGGCCATTCTAACAGATGTGTAATCGTACCACATTGTTCTTTCAATTTACATTTCCCTCATGACATATGATGTAGAGCATCTTTTCGTATGTCTATTTGCCATCTGTATATCTTCTTTGGTGAGGTATCTGTTAACGTCTTGGCCCATTTTTTAATTGAGTTGTTTGTTTTCATATTGTTGAGTTTTAAGAGTTCTTTGTATATTTTGGATAACAGTCCTTATCACAAGAGTCTTTTACAAATATTTTCTTATTCATAATTCCCATGTTTTCTTCTCAATGTTATTCTTTATTTTATATATTTTTTCAAATGAACTCATATTGACTTTATAAATAGAAAAAATATTAAAATAGAAAATGAAGGGTTGAGT
The DNA here is from genome assembly GCF_041296265.1 of Equus caballus. Taxonomy (NCBI): domain Eukaryota; kingdom Metazoa; phylum Chordata; class Mammalia; order Perissodactyla; family Equidae; genus Equus; species Equus caballus. The sequence continues at coordinate 46,600,384 of NC_091687.1, forward strand.
TTTCAAGGCTGACATTAGGTTTTGACCTATTAGGCAGGTTAATCAACATGAATCCAAGCTATTTCCTCTGGTCTTTTATACAAACATCATAATCATTTATAAAAAAATAAACTTTGTTCCTTTAGCCCTGAACAATCTGTTAAAATTATCAATTTTTATAATGTATCAAGGACAGCATTACTTTTCAACTGAAATATAAACAAGCCCTGATTTGATTTAACAGATCGATAGAGTGTTTAGAAAAATCTTACATTTATATATCCTAAACCCAGCATCTAGTGTTTCCAGAAAATCATCTATAGAGAACATATTTTAGCTCATTTCACACTGTGTTAATTGTGTAACACACTGTAACCATTACCTTTTACCAACTACAATTACTCTTCTAATGAAAACTGATGAATTTAACAAGAAATTATTAGATCTGTTTGATCTAAGCATGAAGTGGTTGATGGGATATGCTTCCTAATGAATATTTCACTCCTTTTACCACTCCCTCCTTCAATTTTATAATTGAATTACATGGCTCAATTTAGTTAAAGAAAGAAATAGTTACATAAAACGTTTAGTGTATAAAATACCATATTATGTAACATTAGCTATAAGGAATAGTCTCTTTATTTCAGACCAGAGAAGATATTGCCCTCCTGACTGTTTTGCCATTTGCTTTTAATTCATCCAATATATGAAGGCAAATATTTGGAAGTTACTTTTCTCTTAAAAAGTATTTCTTCTTTCTCAGTTTCCTGCCCTCCAAGCATCTTTGAAATATATTCAGATATTCTCTTCTCCCTTTGTCACTGTCTATGCAAACCACCATTATTTCTGGGATCCTGTTTGCTGTTTCTATTTTTTCCTTCCCATTTTTCTGATAGGAAATTGGAAGAAATTTCTTTAAACATGCTTAAATTCCAACTTAGATCTTTCAGTAGTCTCCCATTGCCTTTAGAATAAGGTGCTAACACCTTAGAATAGTGTAAGAAGTCCCTGGGATCTGTTTTTTGTCTATTTCTCAGTGTCATCTTCCCTGTGTTGTCCAGTGCTCCAGCAATATTGGACAATTTTCTGCTTTTCCAACATTTGCTGATGTCTTGTAGGCATGCCTCTACATATTCAAATTTCTCCGCTTGAATGTTCATCACCAGAGTTTCTCTGCCCTGTGCCCCACTTAGTAAATTTCCATCCATCATTCAGGAAGAATGTTTAAATATTTTTTCCTAGTAGGAGGGCAAGATGTCAAAGCATGTCATAAACATAAACGTCATCCTAAGGATGCTGTAAAATGATTTATTTTTGAACCCATCTTCCGTATTAATTTCCCATTTCCCTATTTCTACTGTGTTTACAAACAAAGCCTTCAAAGAATTCATAATGAAGTGGAGTGCAGGTCAATTCTCCACCCATATTCCTTCTTTCTTACCTCCTCAGTGGACACTAGAAATGCAGAGAATCAATAAAGCTCTGGGAGCAGTCCTCAGCCCATTATGGAGGAAAGCTCCTTTGCCTCTAGGCTAGGGTATATGTGAGGTGTTCCTCAAAGAGATTAAGATCCTCTTACTAGTAGTGGTAACTTGCCAGACAATTCACCTTTCATTGCTTCTCTTCTCTTCCTTCTCACATTGCCTCAATTCATTTCTTGAGATAATCTCCAAAATAAACTACTTGCACTAAAATCTTTGTCTAACAGTCTACTTCTAGGAGAACATATCCTAAGAAAGATAGTGATATAGTACCACTTATACATTAAATTGTTTTTGCATGTTATAATCTATTAATAATAAGCTTTGCTAATCAGAATATCTTAGGGGCTTCAAAGTAAATAATGACAGCTTCTATAGACGTATATAAACTTGTATATAGTTCATATATAAACAGAGTTCATATAGTTCATATACAAACAGAGCATATAAATTCCATTGAAAATCAAATAAATGAAAGTAATTTGAAGGTTAAAGAATAGCACAAAATAAACCAGGGATAGTGAGGTAAAACCAGTCACAATCTATGGATATTTTGGCATTATTTGACCTATAAGATTCTTCTGTTAGCACTGGAAAAAAAAATCCCTAAGTCAATCTTAGTACCAAAGTATCACTTAGATCTATCTGTGTTCTTAGCATCTTGCAACACAATGTTAGGCTTTGGCTAAACTTTAGGTTTGGTTTTGTTGTTAATTTATGCCATTTAGTCCACAATAAAAGTTTAGAGCCAGCCCTGATAGCCTAGAGGTTAAAGTTTGGCACACTCTGCTTTGGTGGCCTGGGTTCGGTTCCTGGGTGTGAAACCACACCACTCGTCTGTCAGTAACCATGCTGTGGTGGCAGCTCACGTAGAAGAACTAGAAGGATTTACAACTAGAATATGCAACCATGCACTGGGGTTTGGGGAGGATAACAAAAAAGAGAGGAAGATTGACAACAGATGTTAGCTCAGGGTGAATCTTTCCCAGCAAAAAAACCCAAAACATACAGAGACCCATTAAAAAAATTTTTCTTTTTATAACAGAAGATAGTAAATCAAAAAGAAAAAGAAAATGAAAACTATAGCCCTCATCATTTATCCCTAAAAGATATCACTATTAAAAATCCGACATAGTTTTCCCTACAATTTTCTATAAGTATAGGTTTACGTAAATAGGCTAACACTGTTCATATCGTTTTGTGAGGTCCCTTTCCCACTCAATAGATTCTGAATTTTCTCATATCATTAAATATTATTCTGCAAAGTTGTTTATTTATTTATTTATTTGAGGAAAATTAGCGCTTAGCTAACATCTGCTGCTAATCTTCCTCTTTTTGTTGAGGAAGATTGGCCCTGAACTAACATCTTTGCCCATCTTCCTCTATTTTCTATGTGGGACACCTGCCACAGCGTGGCTTGGTAAACGGTGGGTAGGTAAGCATCCAGGATCTGAACCAGAGAACCTCTGGCCACTGAAGCAGAGCATGCAAACTTAACTGCTGTGCCACTGGGCCAGCCCCTCTGCGAAGTTATTTTTGATGGCTATACACTACTCCACTTAAGGGGTTTTGTTTTGGTTGGGTTTGCTATTATACGTGACACATTTATAAATCCTTAAAGTTAAAGTTTGTAAACTGATACTGGCTACAGGGCCTACTCATGGTAATCGCTTTTTGGTTCACAGAATCTTGGAAAATTTTACCACTGGCATCAGAGAATCAAATAATTCAATGTCTTAAACCTACTTCATATGTCTCTACTCAAATTTTATTTTTTAGTGATCCTTTTCCTATATAAGAAGCCTTCCCAACTTTCACTCTCATTTCAAAACCAATGATCCCTCTTGTTCTGCTTCTCCTTATAGCACACATTACTACCTCACTTATTGCATAGCTATTCATTTTTTATTTTTATTGTCCATTTCCCCAGAACAATGAATATGAATGCAGTGCCTGGCACGTGGTGAGTGTTTAACAAAATTTTGAAAAATAAAGTGCAACTTGAAAAAGGCCTTTTCCACATTGTATAATCTCTAATTCTAGCTATTGCCTCCCATTAGCATAAGAACCAACATTCCAAAAGAATCAATAGGTTAGATCTTTTCTTCATTTTGGAGATTTTTGTCCATGGGTTGCTCAGTTGCTAATTTTTCTGTGGGTTCTTGGCCTATATTGATAAATGTCATCTGTTCATTTGCCCTGGAAAAATCACAATATGAAACTGGATGATCTCAACACAGAAGAGGAAAGGACTGATTTCCAAATGTGAATGTAAACTCTGAGATCTACATGAGTTATCTCAAAGCCCAGCATCAAAATTAGGTTACACACAGAACCATTACAACGATTATAGGAGTAAACGTAAATTATCACTTGATAGGTATCTAGTATCTATTATATGTTAAAGTCTATACCAAATGGAATATCTTCCTAGTAGAAATAAGTGCGTAAACATTTTAAGGCTGTTACACGTTCATTATTTTCAGTTAGATTTTGGTATGTTAAAGATGTATGATATGATTTGGAGAAAGGGAGTAAAAAGAATTTTTCATTTAGTCACATTTTGAGTGCTTTAAAAAATTTATTTCCCCTTGCTTACTGCTTTTGGGGGCAATGCTAAGCACTTTAAGAGGAGGAGCTTTCCCTTTCCACTGTTAAGCTCAGGCAGAAGTGTACCATGAGACTGGGAATTCCATCCTGATGCTGCCGCTACTCAGAACAGATTTTAATGCACGAGATTTGACTATTATCTTAGCTCTATAATTACAAATGTTGTTGTTTAGCAAGAAATTGTTCATCTCTCTTTGGAATCAGCTTGGTAGTTGGCTCTACGACCTTGAGAGTTGAGTCAATTCCCCCAGCAGATTTATCAGATTCTATAGAAAAAGGAAGAGGTCACTTGATTAAAATCAGCTTGTCATTAATGCAACCAAATCCCTTTCTTGTCCCAGAAAAATAAAATGATTTTCAACGATTATATAGCATCCAGAAAGAAAAATAAAACATATAAACATTTAGATTACAAAAACTGAGAAAAGTAATTATTGGTTGTGTTTGTTACACTGTGGAAATTATTTATGGTGCCTTTTGCTGCTAGCATGACTCAAACCCTATGCTTGCATTTGGAGGATTAACGCCTCAGTTTATCCAGCCTTAATCAGTACAAAGCAACAAATAAAAACACAGAAAAACATTGATAATTTGTTTTATTACAAATTGAATAATTTACATTCAAGCCAAAAAAGGCACATACACAAAATTAAAAGATAAGCCAGAGGCTGAAACGAAATTTGCAATGCATAGGACCCTCCAAACACCAAGACCCAGAATATATAAAGATTCTTACATTCAGCAAGATACAACCCCAAAGAAAAAGAGGCAAAAGATATAAAGAGACAATCCAAAGCAGAGGAAAATAGTATGTCCAATACACATACAAAAAAGTATGTATTCTCAATAGTAAACAGGAAAATGAAAATAAGACATCAGTGAGATACTTTTTCAACTCCAATAAAAAGTCTGACAGTTTCAAATATTGATGAGCATGTGAAAAAATAGTAGCTCTCATGAGCTATGTTGATATAAATTAGTACAACCTCAACGGAAAGCAACGTGGCCGTATCTAATGTAACTGAGGGCGCAGAAAACACACAATCTGGTAATTTTACCCCTAGTCATACACTCTAGAGAAAATCTTATGAACATAGACTGCCAACCACTAACACATGAATAGGTCCAACCCATGGGTCCACTCATATCTGTCTGATATCTGAGTGCAGCTATTACACAAATCAACCAAGACCAGAAGACTTGTGAGAAATAATAAACACAGTTTCAAGCCACTAAAGTATGGAGTTATGTGTTTCACAAAAAAAAGGCTAGCGTATCCACTCACATCTATGCTATATATGGAGTATAAATACAAATACATTGAAAAAAGTAGGATCATGTCACCATTATGAAATAAAAAAGACTAATATTTTTCACATATGGGGCAAGACATTTGTTTTTATTCTTCTCTCTACTGCCAGAGAAAAATGGCAAAATAAGAGAGGAGTATAGTTCCCTTCCGATTCCAAAGAAGTAGCCGAGCTGTTTGTGTCCTGAATCGAGACTCCCCTGCATCAGAGGATCGTCGGGGACCTTGGTATTTCATGAACACACAGAGAATTTGCTTTGTCTTCATCCATGGAGAAAGGCTAGTTCTTCATGTTGAAGTGGCTGAGTGCCCAGATCTAGAAGGAAAAGAAGATTGTGTCAGTTTATGTTATCCCAAAGCAGACACTGACAAAAAGATTTGAGCGCCAGAAATTCATTTGGGAAGTGCAGAAAATAAGGGAGAAGAGAAGTGATGCAGGGAAGGGAAGGAGACACATCAAAGGCACACTATTTGCCTGCTCTCACTGGGGTAATTGGCACACAATCCTGTAAGGAAACCATGAAGTGATATAAAACACTTGACTCAAAATCATCTCCACATCCCCTATCACCTCCCACAGAGGGATGAAGGAGCTGCGGGTTTTGTACACCAACTCCAATGAGTTGAGACCTGTTCAATGGAAGGGTGGTGTTAATTCCCTGGAATTTCCCACTGCTACACAGGAGAAAGGCCTTTCCTGACTCTGGGGGGCGAAAAACAACCCAAATCTGTCAGGCACAAAGAAGTTCTTCAGAGAATACTGGAAGGTCTAAGAGATACAGGCAGGGCCTGACTGTGTTTGCTCCAGGATCTTCCCATAATCGGGCAAGAAGGGTGGTTGATTTGGAAATTTCAGAGACTGGCCTAGTTGCCCAGAGGTTGGGAACAGGGGACTGGGATGGCAAAGCTTAGTCTGAATGGAGACCCTGAGATCAGAATAGAGGCTGACCCCAGGTTTGCTCTGCTGGCCCCTCAGAGCACCAGGCTCTCAAGGGTTCACATGCTGCAGAGAGCAGGCCTTAAGGAAGCCAGGTATAGCAAAAGGAGGAACAGCGATTTCAAACCTGTGAGCCCTTGGAGACTTGTGTATTGCAGGGGTGGGAAGCCTCCCTGCCAAATATAACCAAGATAAGGTGTTTGCTTCACTGGTAAGCGAGGCATAGAGCCTGAGAGATCTAGAAAAATAAAACCATACAAGGCTTGCTGCACCTAAGTAATATGGAACAAACTAATACCTGCAATGCATATACTAATATACTTTATGTTATTATATTGTTTTATAACCAGTCTCCTATAGTTGGACATCAATGTATTTTGAATAAAATCAGATGATCATCCTTGAATTTTATCTGTGTGAGGCTATCTCAGAATTTCCTGAGGAGAAACCCCTAACTGTGCAATTCTGGATAAAAGGTGTGCACAGTTTGAGTTTTAAAATAGATTGCAAAATCGTCTTTACAAAAGGATATATTGATTTGTACATAGTTCTACAATGTGCTTGGGGTTTTAACAATGCATAAGCGGCATTTCATAGCAAATCTTTTAACTATACACAACTCTTCCCAGCTTCCGTGTCTTAATCTTCTCTTATTTCACAAAACAACACAAAATCATGAGTTATCAGCACAAGTGTATCAACTGGTGTCAAATTGTTCTTAATTAGACTAGTTGACATGCTTCCTACTTTTGAGATATTTCTGGAAACTTTGAAAGAATTTTTTTCTTTGATATTTAAGTTATCCAAACTCATTTGCTAAATTTGCTTGCTTTTGTCTAATATTAAATTTAGGTTTGATTTAATGTCAGGGAGTTACTGGAATTCTAGTTCTGTAACTCATTTTTTCAAGTTTTGTTTTTTATTATCTTATTATTTATTTAGTTTGCCCAATAAACAGAATTCCATGTATATTATAAATACCACTTGCTTGATTTATAACACTTGAAACTCCCAGTAAGTAAGAGGAAAATGAGAGAGATTGCATCTTTGATAAGATTAGAGTCTCATCAAGAAGTAATATTAAAATTGGCTTTCAGAATATACTGAAGCATTTGTCCAGTTATCTTTAATTGATCTGCTATGAAAATGAGAATGCAAATTGTAGATGAAATTGCAATGCATTACAAATCAAAGAACAGGATAAAATAAAGCAATAAGATAGGATGTGGATTTTCTTTTTTTTTTAATCTGAGCACTCATGGGCTACTTAGTACTTTTCAATACTGCTAGTGAGGGGAAAATAATCCAACAGCTTAAAATGAATTTAGACTTTAAAATGAAATAAAAAAGTTTTCACACTTTTGGTTACTTTTCATTCAAAATGGGAGCTCAATGACAGGCTGCTTGCTGCTGCCTTGTCTGACAGCCCGCAGAAGCTACTCAATCAGGCAGCATGGGTGAAGGGCTAATTATGGCAAGGGGGGGAGAGCGGGGATAGAAATTAATGAGCTCAAATCTCTCCAGTGCTGGTCCTCCCTACTCCCCTTACTGAGTTAGGCTTGTAAAGATGCCCATTTCTTTTATAGCCAGAAATGCTCAGAAAGCAGATAAGACCGTGGACTTGGACATCATAGACGTTGAAACTCACCTGTCTCTTACTAGTTAAATTGCAAGTTCTTGAATCTCCTTGAGCTTCAGTTTCCTTGTTTATAAAGTGAGGAAAATAGTAGCAATCTCATTGGGTAACTTTGAGGATTAACACAGAAAAAAATGTGTGCAATGTCTAGGTTTGTATGTGACATATATTGAGTCTCGAAGGATGGCTATATTATTTTCATTTTCAGTTTTTGCTACTACCTTTATTGCTACTATTATTACATTATTGTAATGCTTTACTTTGGTTGGGGATTAAATCATTTACTAGAAATGAAGGAAGCATCCCATAGGATTCAACCTTCCTACAAATCACACTTAAAGATGAATTCCAAATGATTCCTTTTACTGTTGTCAGTAGAATGGTCTTTCTCTTAGGTCTGTTGAAGGCAGATTTTCACTGAGTTCTTACTAAGATGCTTATAAGCCTGTGTCATCGTCCAGAAACAAGTACACAAATGTGAGCATTTATATAATTCATTCTTGAGAATAGCTGTAATATAAAATAGTTCAGTAGTTACCCAAACTGGATGATGCTCAAAATCACTTGGGGGGATTTTAAGGCATGTAGAAATTCAGGTCCCAGCCCAGGCCTTCTGAATTAGAGTTCCCAGGTGGGTTATCTGTATAAGAGGGAGCACTTCTGATTGTCAGATGCATGTGACAACTGCTACTGTATTTGAAGATTAATTTTTGGAAATATTATGCCTTTAGTAAAATGGAGTAAATACACCCTCACCCCTCTTCTGGTACTTAACATTGTGCTAGATTTGAGGATTAATTTTCAGAAATGCTTTGAGGAGTAAATGTATTGCCCCCCTTCCCTTTCACTTTTCTAACAATGTAGACCTTAGTTATTCTAGTCTAGTTCCATTCATATGCGAGGATCCTGGCACTCTTGACTTACTCAACAAAGGGAGTGTATACATCACTCCACGGATGCATCTCATTTAGTTCACAGACATCCACCCCCTTGGAGCTGAAAAACGCCTCTTTGCAATGTTCACAGAAATTTGGGGGGATGATCCTTTCACATGCTCCTGTTTATACGTTTGGGATTATCTATTATTTAAAAGCCAACAATTTACACAAAATACTGGGAAACAAAATTCAGCTGTATTTGAATCCCACAGGAGAGGGATGCGAGAGAAGTGCAATGACTTTTCTATCTATTGGGTTTTCTTCATCTAAACCACCATAGCTCTCTATTCAGATCAGGTTTGCAAAATTAAATGCCTACAAGGACCAAGCAGGCAACATAAATGGGTGAAGAAGGTAGGGAATCTTACAAAATGATGCTTCTAATTGAGTAAATTGAATTCTTTCTGTATCATTTTATTTGCATGTTAGGTGTGTTGTGATAGTCTTTGCTTCTCAGAAGGTGTATCTCTTCTTTCAATTCTCTTGAAAGCCATGGTCCTGTTGGTAGAGTTTTATTTTTAAATTTTGATAGAGAGATGAGTCGAACAAATATTTCATTTTTCTCTTTACTCTGCTTTAAGAAAACTGACTGTGCAGGTGTGATGATAAATGGCAACTGACACGGGACTTCAGTATCTGGAGACAACAGGGAGCAGCGAGGATGATGATGAATGGAAGAGTTCATTTACTATCTCAGGAGAACAGCCGTTTCTTAGCTTACTGTTGCAATGTAGGAATAAAGACTCAACGTTTCTGGATCTTCTTTCTTCAAGAGGTCTCCATGTTTTTAAAAATTAAAAACCTATTGTTGGTCTATGCAGTTGAGGCCAATCGAAACACTTTATTTATGGGATAAGATACAGCCCATCTTTTACCTTCCAATGACCTCCATGCTAGACCTTGGATTATTTCAAATATACAAAATAAACGTGGACACTTGGCATTAACTCACAGTGATGACATGAATTATTTTTCCATGTTTAATCAAAAATAAGGTTTTAAATTTTGAATTGTATGCAGCTTTTAAGTTATACTTTTATAACATTTGGATAAAATATTCACTGTAACGTAGAGTCACAGGAACATCAGTTGAAAGTGTTCTTAGAGAAATTCACATCTATTCATTTTGCAGATGAAGAAGTTGTGAAGCAAATAGAGTTGCTAAAAGTCCTGCATCTAGTTAGTGGCAGAGTCAGGAATTGAACACAGAATTCCTGATATCACTCCAGTACTTGCTCTACCATTTTACCATCGTGCCTTCAATTTGGTTGTTAGTTTGTTTATTATAAGGCATGGGAAATAAGATTCAACAGATGATTTCTTTATGCAAATTTCTCCACTGATCTACTCCATAAGGTGAGACACACATGTATTTGACACTTTAGACTTCGGCAAAATTAAAAAGTGACCTAAAAAATGAGTGCTTTGTTATACTTCAACATAACTTAGATTAAGTGACAGCAAAAGTAAAATTGTCAAACTACTGCCTTATTCCACACATTACTGAAGAACTAGTTTTCAGGCAGCCCAGTGGTATAGTGGTTAAGTTCATGTGCTCCACTTTGTCCCGGGGTTTGCAGGTTCAGATCCCGGGTGCAGGCCTACACACCACTCATGAAGCCATGCTTTAGTGGCATCCCACACACAAATAATAGGGGAAGATTGGCACAGATGTGAGTTCAAGGGCAATCTTCCTCAAGCAAAAAGAAGATTGACAACAGATGTTAGCTCAGGGCAAATCTTCCTCACCAAAAAAAAAAAAAAAAAAAAAGAAGAACTAGTTTTCTACTTAATTGATTATATGGCCTATATTTTAAACATTGGATAGTAAAGCTTCATGAACTGGAAAGTAAGGCATACACTGTACTACTTTTATTATTCTTAATTTTTCTCTTGGAATTCATGAAGAGTGAGCTTTCCTTGAGTCTTGTTTTGGTGTCTTTTTTTTGACCTTGTTCAGCACATTTATTATAACTAGTAAATTTCAGACAATTTTCCGATAGAATTCAGATCCTCTAAATCAACCATATTTAGGAAATAGCAGGTGATAATGCAGCTATTTAGTTTCTGCTCAGAATCCACTATTTCTTGGTGCTGAAAGATGCAGCCCAAATTCCATTTGCAGTGTTTATTACCTCTCAGAATCTGTGAGCAAGCATCTTTCCTGGTCCTTTTACCTGTCTGTCTTGTCTATTGGCTATCCATTTTCCATTGTTGTCCCAGGTTGGCTGCCAATGGTACATTTCTCAGCCACTTAATAACTTTACTTAGACAGATTTATAAGAAGCCAAGTGCTGTCAAGTCCCTGAGATGTATAGATTGAGGCTCCCCTCCTCCACCCCTTCCAACTTTACAGTATAAGTCTGTCTCCTTAATAGCACTGGTCTTAATAGAGTGTGTCTCTCAGGGTCCGGCATCAGCTGCATTGTTGGAGCATGGCTCATGCTCATCTCTTCTGAGCTGGACTGCAGTTAAATAGGAGCAATTTATTTCTGCTGTTGTCAATATCACATTTCATGAACCTGAACCTCATTACATTTTTTTTTTTCAAATTACCTTGCTCTGCTTCGTAAGGGCATTTCGTATTTGCCACAGATCATTCTTTTAGATTTGAAAAGAACTGAAACTTTTTGTTACCCTTCTGATTGATTTAATTGGGAGCCATTTAGGCTAAAGGTGGGCAGGAGAAAAATGCACAGCTTTCAACTATAGAAACTGCGCTTGCCGTGCTCAGTTGCAAGGATATTTGTTGTGGAGCTTCTAGCTCATAATGCAAAGGGAGGAAAAGGAAGGGCCTCTTGCATTAAGAAGTTTATAGTAAAATATCATAGAGACTGGAAAAATTTTTTCAAAAGGAATTTAAGAAAAACATCTGAGGGGCAGCATTGAGTATTATAATAGACAATGTCTTAGTGGACGTGGCAATACTGGACCCAAATCTGTAAATATTTACCCAGTGTCCATAAATAAAGGTTTATTGGAAGACAACCACACTCTTGTTTACATATTAGATCTCTGGCAGCTTCCATTCTACAAGAGAAGTGTTGAGTAGTTGCCACAGAGCTTGTTTAGTTCCAAAAGTCTAAAATATATACTATTTGGTTCTTTGTGGAAGAGTTTACCAATCCCAGGTCTAGAGCACAGTGCTAGGCTACAAGGAGTAATTTTTCTTTTCTTCTTCCCATATTGCTACTTAGAGGAAACTCTGATAACAGGAGCTACAAAGTCAGGGCTGGCTCTCTGCCCAGATAGAGTTGCGCAAATGAAATGATTTAAGGATATAGCAAACTTTCCTCTAACTACCAATATCTCACTCAGTGTTCTGTCAAGATACAACTCTTCTATTCTTGTCTGATTTGAGTCATTCCTTGAGTTCAATGATCTAAAGGTGATGGAGAGGGTCATTATTCATAAAAGAGCACAGAAAAGTATTTTAGAGTGGAAAAAGTCCTAGACTCAGACTCAAGAAACCTGGGATCTAATTGGGTGTCACCAGTGAATGACACAGCTACATGCATTTGAGCAAGGCTTTGAGCTTTCTGCAGTTTTCTCATCTGTATGGGATGATGGCCCACATGCCCTCTAAGGTCTGTTTTAACTTGGAAGTACTGATTCTGTATTTCCCAATATACGAGAGGGAAGCCCAGCGCGTTATTTGAACTTCTCTCATTACTGTGATTGAATTTACTACCTTAAAGAATTGTTACTATGGAAAGATGTAGATATTTTGTCTCTTAGTGCACGTCATTCACTATCTATCGCCAACACCTAGCACAAAGGAAATGCTTAATCATCAGTTTTGAATTAATGGATAAATGAATGCATGAATGAAATAATCTAATCATAACATACTTAGCCTATCTAGCACTGGGTCCCTTAGAGCTTTAGAGTCCTCTTTGTTTTTTACTGGAAAACAAATCTTTGTGATTTGTTTTCTTATTTATAACCTTACCTGATATACTGGTGGACTGGGGTTGAACACGCCCTTTTGCTATCCTTCTTACAACCATGGCCTAGATTCTCAGACAGCCTTATGCAGGCTTTGCTTACTTGAACAAACAAATCAGTCAATTCAATTGGTCCACTAGACCCTTGCCAGAGCTCCCCATGCCAGCAGGCTGAATTCCAAGTGGGAGCTAGAATCCTTAGGAGACTGAGAAGTAGCCCTAGAACACTGAGTCAGAGGAGATAGCGTCTCGTTTCACGGATTAACTCGACAATTAGACCACTGTCAGTGACAAACTTTCATACTTCTCACATTTGCTCAGAACCAACGCGCCATGAAATGTTACAGTGCTGATGAGCATATGTTGGCTCCATAGGTTTTTGCACTTAGAAGGTCCTGTAATTGTAGTTTTTTCTAATTTCAGAGGGCTCTTTATTTCTAAACACCAGCTAAGCATGTTTAAGGAAGCAAAAATACAGTCTTCATCATTAATTTTGTTTTAAACCTTAAGAAATAGGGAATACTTATAAGTGGAATGTTTGCCTTGGGAACGAAGCTATTGTAAAGGAGGCTCTTTTTCTTTTGTCACTTAGTTGTTGATTTTTTTTTTTCTTTTTGGTCACTTCTGCAGAGGCAATACTTTCAAATCTCAGCTTTGCAAGATCTCGAAAGATGGAAAAATTTATTAATTTGTGTTGATCTAACACCTACCTTGACTGAATTATGAGAATTTAATAAAGGTACCCCTTAGCCAAGCAACTGTAGCATCTCATAAATACAATGAAGTAAATACAAATGTTTGCAAAAGACATTCTTAGTTACCCTCATTGCCCTGTGGCTTAAGAGGGAATGGCTATGAGAAGAGGGCAGTTATTATAAGAGGAGAATGGACAAAAAAAACAAAATTTGAAAAATACCTATAATTATTCAGTCTTCCAAGCTGAATGATATCAATATATCTACGTGTGTGTCATACTGCTCTCTGCTAACAGTCACTATCAATTGTTGATCAGAATAAATAGCCATTTGTTTATTGTCATTGTGTACCTCACATTGCAGTGAAATTCAATGATTATAAAATATGAAGAACAATTTTGGGTCTCCCTATAACTAAAAATCTCAGTTTCTAGAATGCATTGGGATGGCTGAGGTTCAGGTAAAGAGGGAAACTTGATATCTCCCCAGATGGCTATTTCTTTACTTACTCTGATTTTCTCTGCCCGAATTGAAATAGCTGCTCTACGTGCCCTCACACAGGTAAGGTAAGCCAGGTAAGAAGACCTACTTGCATTTTTAGGTCAATCTTTGATAGGTCTCATTTTAAAGACTTTTATAGGAGAAACTTCTTAACTTTCTCCATAAAATCTTTGTCAGCAATTTTTAAGTAGCTGTTTCTCTTTCCACATTTAAAGGTTTGAGTTCTTCCACCTAATTCAAATGTTTATAGCAAAGGTGGAGGGAATGAGTATAATGGCCTCTTTGACTAACACATCATCATATTGATAGTTATGTTTATTATAGACACGTCGATACCATAGCGAATGATAAATAAAAAGCCTTGCCAGAGAACAGCAGATTACAATAATTGCTAGTGTTTTTTGACAACTTCAATATGCCAGGAATAGTTCTAAATAGTTTGTAAGTTCTAACACTTATTTTCAAAATAGTCCCATGAAATAAGTACTCATCTTCCTCTCCATTTACAGATGAGGAAACTGAGTGTTTAGGCAACTTGGCCCAAAGTGACACAGCCAGTATGTGACAGAGCCAGAATTTGAACCCAGGCAGTCTGAGTTCAAAGCCCATGTACCATCTAATTAGTTTCCTTTTAGACATATTTCTGAACTTGTTGTATTTCTCACAAAAAATACTATTAATTTATTAGGTTCAACTTCCATAGTTGCATTTTCCAAAACTCGTTCCCGCCAATAAAAGTTCCATGACATAGTAACTCATACTTGCGGGCTCCTTGGCAGAATATGTTTGGGAAGTGATGTTTCTCTTATATCGGCCTCCTCAGGGCTTTTACTGTGCTAATGCACATCATAGTGCCCCAAGACTGGGAGAGAGCTTGCAGTATTTTCTCCTCCTGATCACACATTGAAAATACTTTCATACTAATTTTAGCTTATGAACCTGCACTGTCTAATCTGATAGCCATTAGTCAAACGTGCTATTTAAATTTAAAATTAATTAAAGTGAAAAGTAAATTAAAATTCAATTACTTAGTTGCATGATTCACGTGTTAAGTGTTAAATAACCACATGTGTCTAAAGGCTACAACATTAGGTAGTGCAGATACAGAACATTTCCATCTTCACTGATATTTCTGTTGGATAGCACTGCTGTCGACTTTTGTGCCTGCATTTCTGGCTAGATGGAAATAATACTTCTTTAGGGTACTAAACTATACAGGCAGATACTTGTGGCACTTAAAGTGAATCTAGCGATAAAAACAATGCCTTTTGACTGACTTCGTTTAGTTTTTCTACTGAAAATGCACCCTTTGATTGAAATAGAATTGCAATATTTATAAATCACTAATTCCTACCTCTACAGCAAAATTCAAAGGATTTATAGGACTTGAAGTTCCGAATTTAAATAAACGTAAACAGCAAAATAAAATAGAGGAAAGCATGAAGAAAGGATAGATTAGTAATCTTGAAAGCAAAAGCTGGATGCAAGGATTTCCCTTTTTGTGTGCTGGATACATAAATCAGATCTAACTGTGAGGTGTGAGTTGCATAGTTATGGCTCATGCTCCAAAGAAATAGCCGTTGTGATACCCGGCTTGATAAAGCTAATGATACAAGACGGCCTCTCCCATCAAAGTGGCATTAATGGGGGCAAAGCAATAGTCTAGACCTAGGGTTACTTTTCAATGAATTCTGAAAGCAATAATCTTGAGGATCAGGCAGGTGAGGTAAATACATGAAGGGAGAGCTAAGGGAGGTAGGACAGCGATTGGGAGGCTGGGTATAAACACAACAGGGACCTTTCCCCAGATCTATACTTCTAATGCTGGCTGCCACTGTGTGACATCTGAATTTTAACTGCTGTATAGTAAATGGAAATCGAAATCCCATATTCATTAAAGTGAACAACGAAGCTATTTTAAGTGAGGGGACAAGGTAAATATTTATATTACCATGCCTGGATAACCAGAAAGTAAGACATCACCACCATCTGGAGGTAGCCGCTCTGAATTGCCAGCACACCATCTCAGAGATAAAAGTTTTGAAAGTTTCTTGAGTGAATACCTAGAAACATCTATAGTGTTTGGTGGTGTTAAATATTGTCCACATTAATGAGACTTAAAAATGTTGTGGTGGGGCCAGCCGGGTGGAGCAGCAGTTAAGTGTGCACGTTCCACTTTGGTGGCCTGGGTTCCCCAGTTCGGATCCCGGGTAGGGACATGGCACCGCATGGCAAGCCATGCTGTGGTAGGCGTCCCACATATAAAGTAGGAGAAGATGGGCACAGATGTTAGCTCAGGGCCAGTCTTCCTCAGCAAAAAGAGGAAGATTGGCAGCAGATGTTAGCTCAGGGCTAATCTTCCTAGAGAAAATAAAATAAAATAAAAAAATAAAAATGTTGTGAAGACTGAGGGTTCAGAGATATAGACAAAATTAGGATCCACTTGGGAGCAGGGACAATGTCTTATTTTTAAGTTATTCTTACCAAAGCAATGCATATATATTACATTTTATAATATACATAGTTATAAATCTATATACTTAAAAATATACATTGATAATATATATAAGTGTAATATATATTACGTCTTTCTATAAAGGAAAAATAGATATTTGTGTCAGTCATCAGTATTTCCAAGACCCCTCCCTAAATTTGCAACTTTATATGGTTAAGTAACGTGCTTCTACTCATACTTCCCACTCATCAATTTTAGATGTAAAATTGACTTCCTATTAGAGAAGATAAAGATAGCTCTCTTTCCTCCAGTTATTTAAATCAATATTCAACATTCACATTATTATAGCTGCGTAAGTATCATTTCCTGCTCAAATATGTATTATAGATTGCATTTCTGTTTTTTATTCAGTTTTTCCTGTAATAAATAATCGCTTTTTTTCTTTTTGTTTAGGTTTCTATGCCATCACTTATTTTTACCTAAGTTTTCATTAAAAGTCTAAAATATTTTATGCAAATCCATATATATTAAAACTCTTGCTCCTCCCCCTTTTTCTTGGAATCGTTTTCTCTGCAGTGGCTCCATCTTTCTCCTCCAGTCTGGACTGGATGTTCTCCAGTTCTCCTGAGAGGTTGTCGTTCTGGGACTCCCCCGTCCTGTTCCTCTGGTTGGAGCTCCTGTGTTCTGTGCCTGGTATTCAGTTTTCCTCTTTGCTGCTGCACGCCCTCATTTGGTACTAGCTGCACATCTTTCTATAGTTTCCATAGAAAGAGGATATGAGATTTGGTATGTCTAAAAAGATCTTTATTTTATTCCTGACAATAATTTTGACTGGGTGAACATTTCTAAATGAAATATGACTTAATGGGTTACTACTGAAAAGCACAATACTATCTTGCCTCTCAAGTCTTGTATACAAATCATTTTTTTCCCACAAAGTCTTTTACAATTTTCTCTTTATTATTTATCCTCTGAATTTTACAATGATTTGACCCAGAGTAGGTTTATTTTCATTTATTCCTCTAAATACCAGGTAAGCATTCTTGAATATTTTTCCTTTACTTCTGGGAAAATTTATTCTATATATATATATATATATATATATATATATATATATATATTTATTTATTTATTTTTCGGTGAGGAAGGCTGGCCCTGAACTAACATCTGTTGCCCATCTTCCTCCTTTTTCCTAAGGAAGACTGTCCCCAAGCTAACACCTGTGACAACATTCCTCTATTTTATATCTGGGATGCCACTGCAGCATGGCTTGATGAGTGGTGTATAGGTCCGTGCCCAAACCCACAAACCCCAAGCAGCCGAAGCGGAGAACGCGAACTTAACCACTATGCAACCAGGCCGGCCCCTATTAATACTATTTTAAACATGCATTCCTCCTCTCCTTTTGTTATCTCTTCAGGACATCCTGACGGATTGAGTTTTCTGGACTGTTATTCTTATTTTCTCATCTGGCCCCCATATCTTTTTCTTTTCAATTTTCTGGGAAGGTTTCTCAACTTTATTTCCAGCACTTTCATTGTCGAATTTTTATCTCCGTGGTTGTTTTGCATCTTTTGAAGATTTTTGCTGAAGTCCAAAAGTGCACAAATCATTAGTGTACAGCCCAAAGAACGGTCACAAAGTCAAGACAGCTTGTTACCATCACCCAAGTCACGAAATGAAATGCCCCTCATGACATTTCATGTCTGTTTTCATCACAATCCCTTCGCTCATTCCCAAAGGTAATCACCATCCTCACTTCTAATACCATAGATTAGCTTTAAAAAAACCCCCAAAAGTTCATATTACATATCAGAGGCTCTCAACCCCGCCATAAATCTCCCCTACCTAACTGTGTGAGGAGACGGATTTGTTAATTAGCTTGATGGTCATAATCATTTCACTATGTGTATGTATGTCAAAACAGCATATCGTACACTTTAAATATGTACATTTTTACTTTGAAAATAAGGAATAAAAATATGATTGTACCAAAAAAAACCCACTTTATAATAATGGAATCATATAGTTCGTACTTTTTCGTCTACCTTCTTTCATCTTAAAATTACATTTGTGAGATATATTCATTGTTATTTCATCCACGAGTAGTTGATTAACTTTCATTGCTGTATGATTTTAAAGTGCACATTGTACAGATATACCATAATTTATATATTCATTCTACAGTTGGTGAACTCTTGGGTTGCTTTCAGTGTTTGATGTGAATAATGCTGCTTTGAATATTCTTGTTTATATGTATATATTTTTTGTGCACTTCTTGGAGTGGAATTGCTGGGTCCAAATGTGTGTATGTTTATAGTTTGTCAACACTACCAATGAATTTTCCAAAATGGTTGCATGAGTTCCCGAGTAGTGTATGATAGTTCCAGATGCTCCATATCCTTTCAAACACACTGTATGGGCAGTGCTTTAATTTGTAGCCCTGCTAGTCAGTTTGTAGTGCTATCTTATACCGTTTAAAAATTTTCTTTTCCCAGATGATTGGTGAAGTTGAAAAGCTATTCATATATTTATTGGTCATTTGGATATCTTTCCTTTTGAGATGGCTGGCCATTCATTTTTCCATTCTTATCCCATTTTTCTACTGGATTAATTATCTTTTCTTATTGGTATATTAGAATTTTTATACATTCTCAATATGAGTCCTTTATCCATTAAACATATTGCAATTATCTTCTCTCACTGACTGATTTGCTTTTTTTCCCCTCTCTTAATGGAGTCTTCGGTTGAACAGAGTTCTTAATTTTAACGTAGTCCGTTTATCATCTATTTCCGCCGAGTCCAGCGCTATTTTGTCTTAGTCAAAAAAATTTAACTACCCCAAATTCATGAAGTTTTTTTCAGTCATCTTGAAGATTTTATATTTCCTTTTAGAGTAACAATCCACCCGGAATTATTTTTATGTAAGGTGTGAGGTAGCGGCCAAGTTTTATTATTTTTCTTCCCTATAGATTTACAGTTAACCTGCCTCGTTTATTGAGAAGAACACCCGTTCTCCACTGTGCCACAGCGCCAGTTTATGATAAATCATATGTCTCCATTTGTGTAGACTGTTCTGGATTCTTGTGTTTCTTTCATCTCTGCATCTACCCTTGCATCAGTACTTCAATATTTTACTTAGTGTAGACTACTTCAAGTCTCGATATCTAATTGTGTAAATTCTCCGCTTTTCTTCCTCTGAGAGTTTGCCTTTCTACATAAATTTTAGAACTGACTTTTTATTTCTAAAAAACTGAGATTTTGATTGGGATTATTTTGAGTCTATACTTTACTTTGAGGAGAACTAAAATACATACTCTTTCAATCCATAAATATCTGCATTCTCCCATTTATTGAGAATTTCTTTAGTTTCTTTTATTAATATTTTTGCTGTTTTACTCTGTTGAAATCTTTTTCATCCATTATAAGATTTATTGCTTTGTTTTTAATGATGTATTTTAAATGTTATGTTTATTAAAATTTCTTTTTCTAAATGTTGCTTGCCAGTGTTTGGAAATACAATTGACTTTAAAATAATGATTTTGAATTCAGTAGCCTTTTAAAATTCACTTATTAATGCTAATAATTCATTTAGAACTTTTTGGAGTTAAAAATATATTTTATATAATCTGTGGATAGTAACAATTTTATTTCTTCCTTTCCAATTCTCCAAAATTATGTTTCTTTGTTCTTTCCTTACTATACCAGTTAGGACTTCCAGTATAATATGGAATAGAACTGGTGATAGTGGATATGTTGTTTCATTCTTGATTTCAAAGAGAAAGCTTTTCATGTCTTTAATAAGCACTCTGCTATGCATTTATTTTTGTAATTAACCCAGTGTGATTATGATGTCTTTTCTATAGCTGAATTTGATTTGATAATTATTTATGTAGGATGTTTTTAAACTTTGTTTACAAGTGAGTTGACTTGCTAGTTATAATGAATAACCTAGAGATGATAATATGCAACTTTGCCTTACTGAAATCTAATATAAATGATGCTTTTACGTTTAATATAGGGAAATTAGAACATTTTAATGTCATTTATCTCCATCTTGACTTTTATGAAATTGTCTTGCACTGTAATTCAATATTTAGTTTAGACACCACGATACATTATTATTATTGAAAACACAGTCAAGAGTCATTTTGATTTACCCACATGTTTTATATTTGATCTGCTTTTTATTACATCCTGCATTTTGGGGGTCATTTTCCTTATGAGTAAAAACACATTTTAAGCATCTCTAACTTGATGGTGATAAATTCTGTCAGTTTTTGCTGACTTGAAAATAATTTTATTTTTGTCTTCATTTTAAAAAGTTATTTGGACTGGCTATAGAATTATAGATTGATAGTTTTTGTTTGTTTGTTTTTTACCTCCTAGTACATGGAAATATCAATCTATTATCTTCTAGCTTCTATTTCTTCTAATAAGAAATAGTTCTTACTGTGTTTTTGCTCTTTTGAAGATTTTGTCTTCTTTTTCTCTGATTCTCTTTATGGTTTTTTTCTGTATCTTTGTTTTTTTTTACCAGGTTTAGTATGATACGCCTAGGTTTTCTAACTTTATTTTTAAAAGTTTACTCAATTAAAAAAATAAATATTTTTTATTATTTAAAAATTTGGGTTATGTTTAAGTCACATAAGGCTCATAGCAATTCTTGAATCTATTGGCTTTATTTTCATATAAGTTTTGGAATATTTTCTTCTTTTTTCTCTTCAAATATGGCTTCTCCCTTATTCTCTTTTCCTTCTGGGATTCCAGTTACGTATACTTTGGAACTTTTAACCCTATTCACATATCTTTAAACATTTTATGTATTTTCCATTCTTTTATCTATCTGAGATGGATTTTTTTCAGATCTACTTTTCAATTTTTAAATTTTCTCTTAAGTTATGTATATCAGTCTCCTAAACCTATATGTTGAGTTCTTACGTACTTTTCAGTTCTAGAATTTCCATTTGATTCTTTTAAAGTTTTTAGTTTTCTCAAAATTCATCATATTTTCTTCTAATTCTTTGAATGTGTGAATCATAGCTATATTTAAAGTGTGTTTCCAAAAATTCCATTATGTGGCTTTATTTTGTTTTTATCAGCAATTATTTTCTTGGTTTTCAGTCAAGTCTTTATATGCCATGTTCATTTTTTTATGGCATATAAGAAATTGCACATCAAAAATTGTAGAGATATTTTGAAGCTCTTGACAAAATTATAGTCATCTAGAGAAGATTTACTTTTGTTTCTGCAAGACAGCCAGGTTACAGACACATGTAATCACAGATTGCATCAGTGCAATCAGGGAATTGGGGTAATGCTGGCTTTCAGTCTCTAACAGTGCTCAGTATATTTCTGCTTCACACTTATTCCTAGACTATAGTCTTTTATGATCAAAACTCAAAGTGTGATATGTTTATCAGACTTTGGCATCTTTGGCAGATTCTCATTTTCCCTCCTACTCTTGTGAGCCTGAGGAAAAGGTGCTTAGATTCTCAGCCTCTCAGCTGCCATTTTGATTTGGGAAATGACTGAAAGTGAAAAGAATTGCCAGGCTCACCAAGTTTCTCTTGCTTTCTTGGTCCTGAAAATTCTTGCAATGTTGAGAGCCTTTTGATGCTTATAGAGTAAAGTTTAAAAGAAATAATTGTCCCATTTTTTTCTAGTTATTGGAGTGAGATAGTCGTTTCAAAGCAATGCAGTCTACCATTGTCAAAAGTGGAGATCCTCCACTATGTTTCTTTTAGTTTCTTTCTTATTCTTTGCTTATATTTTTTGGCCTCCCTTTTTCATTCTTGGCCTCAATATCTTCTTTATATTTGTAAAGATATCAATTACCTTTTTTTTGAGAGAGATTAGCCCTAAGCTAACATCTGTTGCCAATCCTCCTCTTTTTGATGAGGAAGATCAGCCCTGAGCTAACATCTGTGCCCATCTTCCTCCACTTTATATGTAGGACGCCTGCCACAGCATGGCCTGATAAGCGGTGCATAGGTTTCTGCCTGGGATCCGAACTGGCGAACCCCTGGCCACCCGAGCTGACGTATGGACTTAACTGCTGAGCCACTAGGCTGGCCCTGATATCAATTACTTTTTAATTTATTTTGGAGTTTTCTTCTATTTCTTGTGCTGTTTCTGTTTCATTCTAATTTTGAGTCCCCACACTTTTTTTTTTTCTGTTGGTCCCTGTCTTTCATAGTGGGGACTTTTTTAGGGTATATGGTGATGTGTTGTGACCTAAAAGTGATATAACATATTCCTATAAAAAGCTATGTTTGTGGGGTTGGGGCTTTAAAACTGGTCTACTTTTTTAAAGAGGTATCAGCTGCTTTGTTGGATGACTCCCACGTGTCAGTGTATGTCGTGCTTTCCCCTGGGGCCTGGGGAGAATCTTTAGATATACTGCCTCTCGTGTATCTAGTGGGTTGCTCATGTTATGGAGCCATGCAGTGCCAGCGGGTTTAAGGTTTCTTCACTCAGCATATTGATTTTCACTTATCTCCCCATTTTTAGAACAACTAGCTATTCCCTACCCATCCCCACCTTCAAGTGTGCCTGGGATTGCCAGCTCTTGAAACTCTTTGACTAAATTTCTCCAAAAAGAAAGCCTATATTTTACTGATGGTGTAATGGAGAGTTATGAGCAAGGCTTCTTGATAAGAGGATACTAGGGGGTCCAATAGGTCCTTAGAGAAATTTTCAACCAACCCTCTCATTTTTCAGTTCTATGCCTAACCAATCCACTGGGCTTTTAGTGTTTCCAACATGAATTAACTGCTTTTTACACTGGTGGGTATGGCGAAAGACAGAGATAAATTAATCTGTTTAGTAGAACAAATTACCCTAGAATTCAACTGTCCTTTTTATTTTTGTGTACACTACCTAGCCCAGTGCTTGCCAAGGGTTGGATAGTTACTTTGTTGACTAAATGACTCTTTGGAAAACTTGGGGTTTTTTTTTACATTTTTGACTATTTTAAAATAAGAATAATGTTAAGAATTAAAATCCTGTATTTACATAAGCGTTTGCATATCGCTCTACATAACAAATACTCTAAGGTCAAGTTTAGGGACTATTTAAGTAATAATTATTTCACTGGGTACAATATGAGTCTTCACTACTATGACCAAAAAATTCATTGAAAATGCCAAAAGTTCTGAACTCTGAAAAAATTAATGTAGGCAAAACGTGAAAGGCTTTAATGTAGACAAATATTTGACAGTTTTAATGAATCAAAAAGACACTCTACCAACGAGTCACATGAGCACTACCTAGTAGAATCATCAGAGGGACTTTACACGGAGGAAGGGGAGCCAGGAATATAACTCTAGTAAAGAGCAGGACAGCATCAATATTACTTCACACTTCAAGAGCAGAGTTCATCTAGGTTCCATATTTTGGTTTATCTGCTATAAATTTCATAACTGAGGTTACTGACACTATTCTTTTTATTTAATCATTTCCTTAGATGTAATTGAAACAAAGGTGCTAAAATATACTCAGTCCTGGAAGAGAGTAAAATTCTGTCTAATTTGAAATTCTATCCTCCCTGAAGCCACATGTAGGTGAGACTGGGGTAAAGGGTTAGAATGGGAACACTGGCTAACCAATGCTTCCCAAGCTGGGCGTTGGTGACACGTTGAATTGAGGTAGAAAGGCCATGGGCTCTGAAATCAAGCTGATTTGGGTTCAAACACTGATTGGACCACTTACCACTTCTATGATCTTAATCACTTTAGTTTTAGCATTGAGATGGAATAATAATATCCACTTGAGCACAAGAAATAATGTTTGTAAAATCAACGTAGCACATAGTTAATACTTAGTAAAAGTTAGCAGCTATGATTTTAACCTCGTCCCAACGTTTCACTTTAGCTACTTGTCACTCTGTTTACCCCTAACATACTCTCCTGCCATACAGAATTCTAAAATTTCATCAATATTCCAAGTATGTTTTCACCTGTGGCTTGCTTTTCCCCTTTGCTGAGTGTGACTTTGCCTGGTTAAATCCTGCTCTTCTTTGAGGCTTCAGTTTAGACACCTCGTTCTCTGAGAGACCTTGCTAAACCTCCAGGGTAGGTTCAGTGCCCCTTCTCTGGATTTTCTCACAGAACCCAATCAAGCACTTTTCACACTGCATTGAAATGGCCTATTTACTTGTCTGTCTTTCTTACTATGCGGTACGAGGGTAGAGATTATATCTTTTTTATTGTTAAATCCCCAGTGCCCGCTACTAAGCAGTGACTCTGTAAAACGTATTCAGTAAATGACAGAATGTTTATTAGGTATTCATCTATAAATATGACACAACTGATAAATAGGATCTTTGGTTTAATAGACATAGCACTCCAGAGATGGAAAAATACATTACATGAGTAATTACATAAGGGGCCATCGAATTACAATTATTATAGATGCTACAAAGAAAAATAATGACAGTCATAGAAGCTTGTAACAGGGAATCTTGGCTAAATTGTGATTGGAGAATTGTCAATCTGTGATGGTTAATCTTATGTGTCAACTTGACTAGGCCATGGTACCTGATATTTGGTCAAACACTAGTCTAGATATTGTGCTGAAGGTATTCTTTAGGTAAGATTAACATTGAAATAGTAGACTTTGAGTAATGCAAATTAACCTCCATATGTGGGAGGGCCCCATCCAATCAATTGAAGACTTTAAGAGAAAAAGACTGAGGTCTGCAAGGAAGAAAGAAAGCCTCCAGACTGCCTTTGAACTCAAGACCACAACATCAACTCTTCCCTGGGTCTGCAGCCTGTAGGCCTGCCTTGCAAACTTTGGACTTGGCAGTCCCCACTACTGAGTAAAGCAATTCCTTATAATAAATCTTTCTCTCTTTATACATACATCCTTTCTGTTCTGTTTCTCTGAAGAACCTAACTAATATACAGCCATTGAAAGACAACATTGAGGAAGTAATGTTTGGTTTGAACTTTGAAAGAGAAGGATTCAATACATGAAAGAGGAGAGAGTAGAAACAACATTCTAGCAGAAGAAAAAACATGTCCAAGGGGCTTTGGATGGGAAGACACTCTGCATCTTCAAAATATGAATGCAGACAGAACTGGAGGAAGTGCCACAAGATAAGCTGGGTAAGGCAGGTAAAGTTGGATTATGCAGAACCTGGTCATTTTATTTGAAGAAAATTCACAGAAGACCACCTTTATTTATATTTGACTATAATTATTAAACTTCTTTATAAAATTAGATCCACATAGCATTGGTATTAGCTGTAATTTAAATTGCTTGTACCCTTTTCTTTTCTCCATTAATAAGATGATCAAGAGTGAATGAATATCTTGTTTTTACTATCCAAACTTAGGCACATTCTGAGAAAAGTAATGGAAACAAATCCCATGCAGCTCAAATAGATGTTTGAAAATGTGAGAAAAGATCAAATATCTGGTACACTGAATCAAAACATCAGTAAAACATTAGCAGAGCTTGAGTGAGCCTGACAAAAGTTCACAAAACAATTCATTTGAGATAATGAGAAGGAAGTTCAAGTGTGAGGCAGGCAGAATGAGATTCAGATTATTTAACATTCCTTAGTTGTATTTTAAAAAAATACAATATAGCCTTCTCTTAAAATGTCAGTGCACATTTTTATAAATTTCACTGCACATCTATTCTTTGTACAGCTTCTTTTAGACCTTTTAATGCTGTAGTGCCTGTTCTCAGCAAACTGTCAAATTTTTTTCAAATATTGCTGAAACCATACATGTTACAGTGTTAAAGAATTAGGAAAAAGCAAAAGAAAAATTAAAAAAGAAAAAAATTGAAATAGTTTCATTATAGATACTTTTGCAAC
The DNA here is from genome assembly GCF_041296265.1 of Equus caballus. Taxonomy (NCBI): domain Eukaryota; kingdom Metazoa; phylum Chordata; class Mammalia; order Perissodactyla; family Equidae; genus Equus; species Equus caballus. Next base: position 46,626,704 of record NC_091687.1, read on the forward strand.
AATCATAATTTTAAAAATTAGAATAGATTTTTAAAGGAAGAGCTGTGAGGGCAAATGAACACATTAGGTGTTTCCTATTCTTTCTTAAATGAGTATTTCATAAGTGAAAAATTGAGTGTGATGGTGGGAGAAAGAGTTCTTTAGGATATCAGCTGAACACAAGCTAGTTTTTTCTAAGAACTTAGTGAATAACCTATAGGTTATTAACTTATAGGAAGTGCATTAATTTGTGTGTGTTGTGGAGGAGTCTGAACAGGCTGAGGTGACATTAATGAGGACACAGTGATGGTAGCCAGGACCCGCTACTGATCAAGTGGCCTATGCTTTAGGGAGCAGGTGTGGCTGACCAAATCTGGGTGGTAAGTGAACTGAGTCTGTAACCAATGAAGTGTCATTCTTTAGTCAATTGTACATCTGGCCATGGAGTTAATTTAATTAAAAGACTTACTATGCATTTTTCCTCCAAATTTTCTCCAAATTGAGGTATAACTGACAGATAACACTGTACAAATTTCAGATGTTCAACTTGATTTTATATATGTATGGGTAAATACATAGGTATTTAAAAATGATTACCACAATAAAGTTAGGTATCACATCCATCACCTGATAGTTATTTTTTGTGTGTGATGACAACACTTAAAATCTACTCTCTTAGAAAATTTCAAGTATACAGTAAAATATTGTCAATTATAGTGACCATTCTGCCCATTAGATCCCTAAAACTTATTAATCTTATAATTGATAATTGACTCATATCTCCCATTTTCCCTTACTCCATAGCCCCTGGAAACCACCAATCTACTCTGTTTCTATGAGTTCAACTTTTGTAGATTCCACATAGAAGTGAGATCACGTAGTATTTGTCTTTCTCGGTTTGATTTATTTTACTTACTATAGCGCCCTCAAGTTCATCCACGTTGTCTCAAATGGCAGGATTTCCTTCTTTTCATGGCTGAATAATATTCCATTATATATATCACACTGTCTTTTATCACTTTATATATCACCGTGCTTCATCTGTTGATGGGTACTTAGGTTGTTTCTGTGTCTTCGCTATTGTGGATGATGCTGCAGTGAACATGGGAGTGTAGATATCTCTTTGAGATATTGATTTTTGTCTCCTTTGGATATTTACCCAGAAGTGGGATTGCTGAATCATATGGCAGATCTATTTTTAATCTTTTGGGGAACTTCATACTGTTTTCTATAGTGGCCATAACAATTTACATTTCCACCAACAGTGCACAAAAATTCCCTTTTCTCTGCATCCTTACCAATGCTTATTACCTTGTCTTTTTGATAATAACCATTCTGAAAGGTATGAGGTGATATCCCTTTGTGATTTTGATCTGAATTTTCCTGATGATTAGTGACATTGAGAGTGTTTTTATGTACCTGTTGTCCATTTATATGTCATCTTTAGAAAATATCTATTCAGGTTCTTAACCCATTTTTCAATCAGATTATTTGTTGTTTTGCTACTAAGTTGTATGAGTTCCTGATGTATTTTGGATATTAACCACTTATCAGATATATGGTTTACAAATATTTTCTCCCATTCCATTGGTTGCCTTTTCATTTAGTTGATTGTTTCTTTTCTGTGCAGAAGCTTTTTGTTTGATATAGTCCCACTTTTTGATTTTAGCTTTTATTGCTTGTGCTTTTGGTGTCATTTACAAAAATACATTCCTGAGACTGATGTTAAGAAGTTTTTCCCCTATGTTTCCTTCTTGGAGTTTTACAGTTTCAGATCTTACATTTAAGTCTTTAATCTGTTTTGATTTAATTGTGTGAATGGTGTAAGATATGGGTCTAGTTGCATTCTTTTCCATGGGGATATCCAACTTTCTCAGTATCTTTTATTGAAGAATCTATCCTTTCTTCATTGTGTACGCTTACTCCCTTGTCAAATATTGGTTGAACATATACCCATGGACTTATTTCCGGGCACCTTATGCTGTTCTATTTGTCTATGTGTCTGTTCTTATGCTACTGCCATACTGTTTGATTATTATAGCTTTAGAGTATAGTTTGAAATCAGAAAGTGTGATGCCTCCAGCTTTGTTCTTTCTCATGATTGCTTTAAATATTTGGAATCTTTTGTGGCTCCATGCAAATTTTAGGATTGCTTTTTCTAAATGGTTATTTCAGTGAAAAATGGCATTGGAATTTTCATAGAGATTGCATTGGGTAGTATGAACATTTTAATGGTATTAGTTCTTCGGATTCATGAAAATGGAATATGCTTCCATTTATTTGTGTCTTCTTCAGTTTCTTATATCAATGTCTTATAGTTTTCCGTGTACTGGTCTTTCATCTCCTTGGTTAAATTTATTTGTAGTATTTTATTGTTTTTGATGGTGCTATAAATGGAATTGTTTTCTTTATTTTTCGGATAGTTTATTGTTGGTATATAGAAATACAACTGATCTTTGTATGTTAATTTTGCATCCTGTAACTTTACTGAATTCATTTATTGGTTCTAACAGTTTTTTGGTCGTCTTTACAATTTTCTATATAAAGATCATGTCATCTGTGCACAGAGACAATTTTACTTCATCCTTTCTGATTTGAATGCCTTTTATTTCCTTTTCTTGCCTTTACTGTGGGTAGGACTTCTAGCACTATGTTGAATAGAAGTGGTGAGAGTGGGTAAACTTCTCTTGTTCCTAATCTTACAGGAAAAGATTTTACCTTTTCACTTTTAAATATGATGTTATAGCCATTCTGACCAGAGTGAGGTGATACCTCATTGTAGTTTTGATTTGCATTTCCCTGATAGCTAATGATGTTGAGCATCTTTTCATATGCCTGTTGGCCATCCGTATATCTTCTTTGGAGAAATCTCTGTTCAGATCTTTTGCCCATTTTCTACTTGGATTGTTGGTTGTTTTGTTGTTGAGCTGTATGAGTTCTTTGTATATTTTGGATATTAACCCCTTATCTGATATGTGGTTTGCAAATATCTTCTCCCAATTGTTAGGTTGTCTTTTCATTTTGTTGATGGTTTCCTTTGCTGTGCAGAAACTATTTAGTTTGATGTAGTCCCATTTGTTCATTTTTTCTTTTGTTTCCCTTGCCCGGTCAGACATGGGACTTGAAATGCTGCTCAGGCCAATGTCATAGAGCGTACTGCCTATGTTTTCTTCTAGAAGTCTCATGGTTTCGGGTCTTACATTCAAGCCTTTAATCCATTTTGAGTTGATTTTTGTGCATGGTGTAAGGGAATGGTCTACTTTCATTCGTTTGCATGTGGCTGTCCAGTTTTCCCAACACCATTTATTGAAGAGACTCCTTTCTCCATCGTATGCTCTTGGCTCCCTTGTCGAATACTAGCTGTCCATAAACGTGTGGGTTTACTTCTGGGCTCTCAATTTTGTTCCATTGATCTGTAATTAACAAGATAGGAAACAACAAATATTGCAGAGGGTGTGGAGAGAAGGGAGCCCTTGTTCACTGCTGGTGGCAGTGCAAACTGGTGCAGCCACTATGGAAAGCAGTTTGGAGTATCCTCAGAAAATTAAGGATGGATCTTACCATATGATCCAGCTATTTCACTGCTGGGTATTTATCCAAAGAACTTGAAAACACAAAGGCATAAAGATACTTGCACCCCTATGTTCATTGCGGCATTATACACAATAGCCAAGACTTGGAAGCAACCTAGGTGCCCATCAAGGGACGAATGGATAAAGAAGATGTGGTATTTATACACGATGGACTACTACTCAGCCATAAGAAATGAAGAAATCTGGCCAATTCTGACAACATGGATGGACCTTGAGGTTATTATGCTGAGTGAAATAAGTCAGAGGGAGATCTCACTCATAAGTAGAAGATAAAAACGACAAAAAACCCCACAAAAACACATAGCATTGGAGATTGGACTGGTGGTTACCATTGGGGAAGGGGGGAGGGGGGAGGGCAAAAGGGGTGATTAGGTTCACATGTGAGGGGATGCACTATAATTAGTGTTCAGGTGGTGAACATGATGTAATGTATACAGAATTCGAAATATGATGTACATCCGAAAAAAAATTAAAAAAAATAAAATAAATATGATGTTAGCTATGGCTTGTCATATATTGCCTTTATTATGTTGTTATACATTCCTTCTATACATAATTTGTTAAGAGTTTTTATCATGAAAGGATGCTGAATTTTGTCAAATGCTTTTTTTAAAATCTAAGATTAACATATGATTTTTATCCTTCATTCTACTAATGTAGTGTATCACATTTATTGATTTGCATATGTTGAACCATCCTTACATTCCAGGGATAAATTCCACTTGATCATGGTAAATTATCTTTTTAATATGCTGTTGAATTCAATTTGCTGGTAATTTGTTAAGAATTTTTGCATCTATATTCATCAGTGTTGTTCATCTGTAATTTGCTTTTTTTGCAGTTTTGTTATCTGGCTTTGGTATCAGGGAAATGCTGGCCTAGAAAAATAAGTTTGGGAGTGTTCCCTCCTCTTATTTTGTTTTGTTTTTGTGAAAGAGTTTGAGCAGGATTAGTGTTAATTTTTCTTTAAATATTTGGTAGAATTCACCAGTGAAGCCATCTGGTCTTGGGCTTTTCTTGGCTGGGAAGTTTTTGATTATTAATTCAATTTCTTCACGCTTTAATAGTCTGTACAGATTTTCTATTTCCTCATGATTCAGTCTCCATAGGTTGTATATTTCTAGGAATTTACCCCTTTCTTCTAGGCTATCCAATTTCTTGGCATATAATTGCTCGTAATGGTCTCTTATGATAGTTTGTATTTTTGTAGTATCAGTTATAATGTCTTCTTTTTCATTTCTAATTTCATTTATTTGAATCTTTTCTCTTTTTTTCTTAGTCTAGCTAAGGGTTTGTCAATTTTTTTAATCTTTTCACAAACCAACTCTTAGTTGTTTTTGTTTGTTTGTTTGTTTTGGTGAGGAAGATTGGCCCTGAGCTAACATCTGTTGCCAATCTTCCTCTTTTTTTTTTTCTCCCCAAAGCCCCAGAGCATAGTGGTATATCTTAGTTGTAGGTCATTCTAATTCTTCTATGTGGGATGCCAACACAACATGGCTTGATGAGCGGTACATAGGTCCTTGCCCAGGATCTGAGCCACTGAACGCTGGGACAGCAAAGTGGAGTGCATGAACTTAACTACTTAGCCATGGGGCTGGCCCCAACCAACTTTAGTTTTGTTGAACTTTTCTATTGTTTTTCTGGTCACTATTTTATTTATTTCTGCTCTGATCTTTTTTATTTACTTCCCTCTGCTAATTTTGTACTTAGTTTGTTCTTCCTTTTCTAGTTCATTGAGGTGTAAAGTTAGGTTGTTTATTAGAGAAATTTATTTTGCCCTATGTATTTTGGAGCTAAACTGTACCATTAAGAAGGTACACAAAGGTGCAGTGGTGAGTGTTGGGGAGAGCTTTAATAAAATAGAGAGTAGGCTTGCCCTTATAGATACTGGCCCTCATCTTTTAGGATGGACAGTCATAGGTTTTCTTATGATAACTACTTTTTATCAAAAGGCAAGATTCTAGGGAATATGGGAGTGCAATTTCAAATATTGCTATACTTGGCATTATCTCATTAATATTCATTTTAAAGTGTGGAAGTAGAATATAGATAGTTGAGCGACTATCTCAAAATTTAATGCAAATGAACTCATTTAACAATGTCAACAACTCTGTCAAGTGGACATTAAAAATTTCATTTCATAGATTTTAAAAAATGGCTTAAGGGTAAAATAATTTTTTCAAGAAAATGGACACGAAAGAGAAGAACTTAAATTCAAACTCATTCTATTCACCTCCTAAACCTGTTTATTTTCCAGTATACTCATTTGAGGTAAAATAAAATGAAGATAATACTTAGCCCAGAAATACCCCATTGCCAATGTTGTACTCCAGAGGAAATCCAGATTAATATATAAATGTTATATATTCTGAGAAATTAAAAATAATCCATGTACTCCTGACACCATGAAGTTCTTTTGAAATTCAGCTTGACTTGCATAATCTTACTCATGTTCCTCTTACGCAGGTCACCAACTAGTTTATGCTGATGCTGAAGCTTTTGCTCCTGAATTCTTGTGTCTTTATGTTCTCAAATGGCTATGTGCATCGTATTTTATTTTGGCTAATATTGCTATAATCAACCGTCTTTTTATCTTCTTTTTCTCTTTTTAGCGAGCCTGTTGTTGTTCTGGATGATTAAGAAGAGGAAAAATCAGGTAGATTAGGAGATACTGAATGTCCATGATACAGTTAATTGTTAAACCTTTAAAATCCTGTTTGGAGCCACTGGAACAAGAGAGAGGGAAAAAGAGAACCACTGAAGGCTTGACTTTCAACAGCTGGCCACTTCCTGCAGGGAGAATATAAAAGCTATTTAAGGTTTTCTTGTTAGAGAATATTGCTGTGATACTATTTATATAGTAACTTTTAAACTCAGATATAAGATGATTTATAAGTTAAAGTAAACAAGTCTCATCAGAAGCACTAAAAATGACCAAGAGATCACTTATACGAATAAAATTTATGTAACTTCTGGGCCACTGACCAGAGATATTGTTTAAGATCCAGGAGATTGGCTTGTTTCAGTCAAAGACAATGTCATTCTGGATCACTTCTATTTAATATTGTTCGTTGATTGTTGATTTTCATAGCTACTTCCAGGTTGCATTTTACAAGAATTTCATTTAGTAGAATGCATCCTTATAGGTATTGGGGAATTGTGGAATTAGATCACCAGGGACATGACTAAATCAAATATTAGGGTAAGTTCCCTGAGTTAGAAATAAAGGATCTCTTTTTTCTTCAACTCTGAGACTGTTAACAATTTTGCTTCCCTCTGGTGGGACTTGAACCCACAATCAGAGGGGACTCGAGGAAGAGCCCATGGCTGTGGGCCTATATCCCACAAGCAGCCCTTTCTTCCTTGGAGGGTAGTTTTCTGTTCTGCGTCACAGATTTGAAAAGAAACTGAAGCTGAGCCTTCAACAGCACAAGCTTTATTCAAGGGCCAAAGAATGGAGAAGTGGGAACTAAGTTTACAAATCATCTTGTCAGCTCCTGGGGTGATTAAGCAGCTGTTAGAAAGGGTCTAGATAATGAAGGGGAGGAATATTCATAGTTATTCTGGGAAATGGGCAGGCTATTCTGGGGAGCAAGGATGCCGCCTCTTTTCTTTCCTTATTTGGTTATATCCTGCCATTGTCATGGCAGTTGTAAACTGTCATGGCATCAGTGAGTGTGTTCTATAATATGGTAATATGTTACAGTGAGCATGTAATGAGCTGTGGCATCTATGTCAGGTCAAGTCAGACTGCCATGTTGCCTTCTACAGTTTTGACTGGTTTTGTTCAGCCATCTTCTCCTCCCTTTCTTTGTCATTTCTTGCAAGCTAAAGACAACACATTAGACTTGTTCTGAGCACTGTTGTGGTTGATGTCTTGTGGGACCAGGGGCCAGGGTAACAAGACCACTTCTGGGTTTTTGTCTGTTTAGTCTTTTTTCTGTCCACCCCCACATCACCAATATCATCTTGATGTGTAGTAACCACATATCCAGTCTCAATTAAAGTGAAAATTCTTAGTTCCTAGCCTAATACTCCTTCCACCATTGCGTACTGTCTCCTGCCCTTAAGGAGAGAACAAGGCAACAAGGAACAATTTGAATAGAACTCGCCAACATAAATCATCACTACTCTTCTTCGCTTCCTTTTGTGCTGCACATTCGATGGCATGGGAAATTAGCAATGTGAGTCGTAGTGGTGGATTTTCTTGCCAGTAGTGTTTGCCATGCATCTACACAAAAGTACTGAACTCTTGCTTTCTTACTAAAATTCTCTTTCTTCGTTGAGAAATAGATAAGCTGCAACTACTGATTAATTGTATTACAGAACAAACAATTACTGAGAAGCAATTCAGTATTAGAAATTAAGCTATTGGGGTGGAGTGAGGACTTTGATTAAACTTCATGAAATAATAAGTCAGCTACAATGTCCAGGGAGAATAGGACTGACTTTTGTTTGTCTTTGGAGGCCAGCCTTTGGTATCAGATATAAGATATTATACCTACAAAAGATTAGTGAATGGCAATTTTAAAATTATAGTTCTTTGCCGCATGAAGAACATTTTAAAAAATGTTTCTTCTTGTTCAAATAATATTGCTTCCTGAAAGTGACAAAAATAAAAGATCTAGCTATCCCTTAATTTCAAGCAGTGTTATCTCAAGCAACAACAGTTCAATGATTTTGTTCTTCTTTTTAATGACCTAAGCCTGGGGTAAATGATTGATAACGTTTGCTTCACAGTCACACCAGTAAAATCTTATTGTGAAATGATCTTTTCATTTTTCATGATAGATTACTTTGAATAAAATCATATTTGGGCAATATCCAATATTTACCAGACTTTTCCAGATATATTTAAATTACAACAAACAATAGGCTCCTCTAGCTGCAAATTACTGTTATTTTCTTTCTTTCTTATAGCTTTACTCAGATGGTAAGGGTAAATAATTCTACTGATAGTGATGTCATCATAAAGTTATGTGGATTATTTTTGCAGAATCCCAATCAATCTCTGGAAAGCAGATATGAAATAGACTCTTGCTGCAGGAATATCATAATAACTTTATTAATTTAGTGAAAGTGAAATAAACATATTTTCATGTGCATATTTATTACACACAAATACAGTTGAAAGTGATTTTGACGTTATCTTATAGGCCTAGAATACTGTAGTTTCTCTTAGTATTTAAATTTTAAATACAGCTTTGTGAATTAAAATGAAATAAAATAAAATCTTATTGAAGGCTTTCTAACTGAAATCCAGAATTATTTACTCTACAGTATGGTTTGGAGGATTTGAGCTGTGCTATGTTAACAAAAATTAATACGGACTTAATTTTAAATGTTTTGTCTTCTATTAATCCTAAATCATTTTCAAAAAGAATACAGTATATAAAATAAGATTTTTGGAGATTGAGCTTCTGTGACAGTTCCTTAACAAAGCAATTTCTGAGAAACTTTTTTAATAACTGCAATTTAATTATTATAAAATAAAGCGTTGTTTTCAGGGATTTTATTTCTAGTATTAATATTCTATAAATAAGTTTCATGGAAACAGGCCTTTGTTTTGTTTCTGAACACGTCACTTGGGAACCTTACCAAATCTAAAAGCACTGATCTGTTCAGCGCTTTGTATGATGAACTTAGCTACAGATCAGATTTATATCAAATATAGATTTATAATTACAAGAAATAACTTTATAAGCAGAATATAAAATTCTTTTCTGCCAAAAAAGCCAGTAGAAAACTAAAGAGAGGACCATAAACAAGAACTGACAGAATTAAAAATTTAAAAAATTGAGATCATGAGGTCAAGTCCCTCAGTCAGTCTTGGTTCCAGTCCAGACTGATGTGTGACAGAAACCTATTATTATTAGTCTGTAATCATACTTTACACGTGATAATCTCTCCACACCTGAAAACTGGGGACTTTTTTGCATAATTTACATGCCAACGAATGGTATGGGATGGGAAGGGAGGAGGTCATCTACAGGTAAGTGTTGGAACACAGTTTTGACACACATGTTTATTTCCCTTCTTTGGGCTAATTTCTTTTTAGAGAGGTGTTACCAAGCATGGAATGAGAAGAAGAAAAAAACACGTAGACAGAGCAAATATGCATAAGCAAATTAAATTAATTAGGAAAAAACCAAAGTTTATCTCTTGCTCTAGGATTTAATATGACTTTGAGAGTACATAATCTCTATGAGAACAATTTGGAAAATAAAAGAATGGTATTCTAGTTTGAATGTATAAAAAAGATTAAGTGTTCTGAACATAATAATAATAAACTCAGAAAAATAATGAAATTCACTCTGATGCTAATATGCAAGCACCAGGGGGGCTCTAGGAAAAAATATAACAATGAAATCTAGTTTCACATTAAATATGCCATTTGACAAACTGAACATTGAATTGCCTATGTCCAACAGCCCTTATATAGACGAGATCACAGACATTGTCTGAGATGTTAAAATGCTGGAAATCCGTCTTCCCAGGAGGATTTTTGCCAATTAGTTTGGGACTAAAGAATCCTGCCAGGCATGAGGCTGCCCAGCAAGGTAGAGGATCAGAAACAGGAAAAAAGAAATATTTTATAAGAGAGGGCTGAAAAATCAGCAACTCAGCTGGCAGCATAAAACTATGCTTGAAAGCAACTTTAGGATTTGGAGGTTTTCATAGTGGATTGCATGATAATTTTAGATGTTTGTTTGGGGAGATGTGCAGTATTTCTGGCATTAGGAAACTGTGAAGATTATATGATGTGCTGCTTACTTATTACGATAGCCCACACCTAATGAAGACTCTTATTAAGCGCTGTGCATGTATTACAGAGCAATTGATGGGACCAGGATGGGCCTATTTTGTCACTTTAAAATCAAGGAAAAATTCCTGGATATTTAGACATCTATAACAATTGATTAAATGGATCTTTACTTTCTACGTCTTTATTTGGAGATGAAGGATCAAGACATGTGGGAAAAAATTCCTCTACCCAGTAAACCCAAAACTCAAAATGTAAATATAACATTCAAATAATTGAGCAGCTCTAACACATGGCAAGAACTAAGGTATGAACTTTATTTATGGGCCTGAGTTAGCTGCATGACTTTTAAAGAATAAAGGGAAATACATTTTCTGTTCATTCTTTTCTCATCCTCTTATTTCTAAACTCTCTAGCCATGATTTTATTCTGAGATATCAGAAGCCTATGCTTATTAGGTAGAGAATGGCATTCTAGCTGCCCTTTGAAAACCTGCAAGAGTTTGCTTGCCTTCATTAGGACTTTTGTTAATTTCCAGTTTGTGTGTCATGATACAATCATCAAATGGCAGCAGGAGTGACTGAATGACAAAGCTAGGAGAATTTAGAAATCATGAATTCACTCTGTGATCAGAAATGACTGAATATTCTGGCTGAATATTCTGTCTACTCCCTTGGCCTGGGTGATATCACACTCTTCCAGTTTTGTTATTTCTTTTTGGAGTTAGAAGCAGATAAGATTGTCAATATCGTCCAAAAACATTCGGGGTACTGCTGAAGATTCTGTAGATATGCAAACTATTATCAAACTGTAGAGAGGTGGCCAGTTATAAGGCGCCAGACCAACACTGATCAAGTGAGACACTGCCTCTAGAAAGAAATTTTTCCTGGTACAGAGGCCAACTTTATGAAACTAAGGTCCAGAACATGTAAATATTTGGATATGTATCAGTCAGGTTCCAAGCAGAGAAAGAGAATCAGCAAGAGATATATGTTAACATATGTGTTGCAAAGAATTGCCTGACTGGATTGTGAGCGCTGGCTAAGCAAGTCCAAAATCCACCGGGCAGACTGTCAGGAAGAGCAGCCTGGAACACTCAGGCAGGGGCTGAAGCCGACTTATTCAGGAAGCCTCAGCTCTGCTCTTAATGCATTTCAATTTATTGAATCAGGTCCATGCAGATTGTCTGGGATGATATCCCTTACTTGAAGTCAATTAAGTACAGACTTTAATCACATCAGTAAAACACCTTCAGAGCAACACCTAGACCAGTGTTTGGTTGAATAACTGAGGACTATAGCCTAGCCATGTTGACACATGAAACTGACACGCAGGTAATTCTCAGAGGACTTTCTGGCACAGAAGAAGAGGAAAACTTTGGATTTAGTGAGGTTTGGGCATTAGCTTAAACTTCACCTATTAATACTTGTGGGATCTTGAGTAAATTACAAAACCTTTCTGTGCTTATTTCTTTCTAAAATTTGACACGTTCTTGTTAATGAATTCTATCATTACCAAAATGGAGATAGTATTTAATACACTTCCTGGCACACAGTCAGTCCTCAGTGAGTGTTAATTCCTCCTACCCTTAGAAATCACGACTTACAGGAAGTACAGTGCTGTTTCTAAGTAGCATTGCTTTGTATAGTTTTATACAATTAAAATAGTAGCAAAAACAATGACGCAAAGGTGCAAAATAGATTGAAGGTTCTGTAAGGTATAGTCTTAAAGTTGTTGGAGTGAGACCTAAAATTGAGTGTTGCCTTAATTAGTGAACAATTGTGACACCTTGGCACATCATTAATTATTTTGAACCTCGGCTTACTCACTTACAAAATGGGGAAATAAGTACTTGGTGTGCTTACTTTATAGGAAAATTATGAGGAACAAATAAAAGTGCATGAGGATGGATTCCATAAACTACAAATATTATTACATTGATCATTAATTCTTATCCTCCCTCTGTTGAGTGGATGTAAGGAAACACTTTCATGCTTCCTTAAAAGATTTAGAAGATCATAAGGTTGTTTTTTTAAACCACTAAAAGCAAAGGGAAAAAATCCCAAAAGCTCTCAGCTATTTATTATTGTAAAAACTAATTTCTTGGGGCTGAGAGAAAAAATAACAAGTAATTAACTAAGATATTATGGTGTTTTGCCAGGCTTTACAAAAATTATTTCAAAACAATTTATCTTAGGAAATGGTGCAGCTAAGTAAGTTTAAAATTCTATTATGACACAGAACTTAGTCTGTACAGGTTACGAAATTTTGAAGTTATCAGCAATTTACTTCTGTGTTAATATAATTAAAGAGCAATCTCCCTGTGCTTTACGAACAAGAAATTTTTATATATGTGAAGTTTGTGCATGTTTATCTTCCAGTTATCTATGCTGGATAACAAACCATCTCCAAATAAAATGGCATCAGAAATAACCAAATTTGTGTGCTCAGGGATCCTGTGGGACAGGAGTTCAGACAAGACGTAGTAATGACCTCGTGTCCCTTCTCTATAATATTTGAGGCCTCAGCTGGGAAGAATAGAATGTCTGGGGGTGACTTGAACAACCGGGGGCTGGAAACATATGGGGGCTTGGCACCAGGCCTGAGATATTTCAAAGGCTAGCCTCAGCTGGGACTGTCACACATGACTTCTCCATGTGGCTTTGGCTTCCTTATAGTGTGATGGCCATTACATAGTTGAGTTTCTTCTATAACGGCTCAGAGCTCCTATAGTGATCAAGGCAGAAGCTGCAACACCTTTTATGATCTGGTCTCAGAAGTCACAACTTATCACTTCAGCCACATCTACTGGTCAGAGAAGTCTCAAGCCTACCCAGACTGAAGGAGAAGGGACATAGAACGCAAATCTTAGTGGGTTGAAAAATCGGTTTTAGCTTTTAAATTTAGTTCTATGATACATTTCAAATCAATTTTTGCATATTGTTTGAGGTCTATATCTTTTAATATGGACATCTAATTTTTCCAGCTCCATTTGTTGAACAGATTATAATTTCACACAGTATTAAATATATGTATGTATAAGATTTATATAATGTATAAATTTATCATGAAAATATTATATATGCATACATACATATGTAGTTTTCTACCTGAATTGGACCTTTAGAAAAGAAAAAACTGGGAATATTTAGGATTGTCACTACCTCACATTATATAATCTGAAGGTTAAAGGAAATAAATGCAACTTAGAGTCAGAATCTGATGTATTTTCTCTCAGAATATGACATTTTTCCTAATAAACTTCCACAAATCCTTGCTGGTCTGGAAGATCAAGCAGATGTGCAAAGCCGTGCACACACTCAGGAGAGACCAGAGTCTTAGCCACCTATTCCTCCCTGACTAAATGTTCAACTTCGTATAGCAGAAAGTAAAAACCAGAGCAGACTTGTAAACTGTTTAATGTTGGAAAGCATTTCCCAGCCTACACACAGGCCAAAGGGTCAAAACGTGACTACCTCAAAGAATTAAGCACATCCTCTTACCAATTATTGGCTGGCCTCTAAGCTATGTTGATGCAGGTGTAAGTCCTAAGAAATCAGGCTTAAAAATAAAAATGCTACAACACCACAGAAGAGACAGACTTTTCTGTATTAGTCCTGTCAAGTAAATAAGCACACAACCACAAAACAACACAGAAACAACAGAGAGACAAGAATCAGAGTTGCCACAATACAGTATCTAAGATGTCCAGTTTTCAACATAATTATGAGAAATAAAAAGAAATAGGAAAGTGTAACCAACACACAGGAAAAAGGCAGGAAGCCATGTTTAAAGAATTTAAAAAATATATGACAATAATAACTCATCAAATCCAATAAATTTCTGAATTACTGAAATATTACTGAATTAAAATTTCGGAATTACAACTGCTGAAGCAAAAAATTCCCTAGTGATCCAACAGCAGGTGTGATCATATAGAAATCTTAAACATGAAAATAGATTAATAGAAGAAAATAAATAAAAAAAGAATAAATGAAAATTAATAGGCCCTCAGAGACCTGTGGTACACCATCAAAGGTACCAACATATTCCTAACAGGTGCTCCAGAAGGAGATGAGAGAGGGACAGAGAAAAGTGCAGAAAAAATATTTCAGGAAATAATAGCTAAAATCTCAAATTTGAGGAAAAACATTAACTTACACATCCAAAAGCTCAACGAGACCGAAATAGGAAAATACAATGAAATCCACACCTAAACATATCAGAATCAAACTCGTGAACGCCAAAGACAAAGAGAAAATCTTGACAGCAACAAGAGAAAATCAGCTCATCACGTATGGAAAAACCACATTAACAGTTAACTTCTCATTAGAAACAAAGAAGGGCAGAAGAAAGTGTTATAACATGTATAAAGTCCTGAAATTCTATATTCAGAAAAACTATCATTCAAAACTACAGTTAAAAAGGAGATGTTTCCAGGTAAAAAAAAAATTGAGATTTTGCTATTAATAGAACTACCTACAGGAAATACTCAAGGAATTCATTTAACCTGAAGGAAAATGATACCAGAATGTCATTAGAGTCCACACAAAACGTATGTAGCACTGGTAAAGTAATTATGTAGGTTAATATAATACAAATATATTTTTCTCTTATCTTCTTTTGTTATTTTAAATAAACAATTGCATGAAATAATAACTGTAAAACAGTATTGTTGGGTTTATAACCTATAAAGCTATAATAGCACAAAAGGAGGGATGTGGCTGGAACAGAGCAGAGCTTCTATATTTTTAAATCAATAGTAATCTGAGGCAGATGTTTTCAAATTAAAATGCATATTGTAATCCCTAGAGCAACTATTAAGAAGATAACTAAAAAAATAGTAAAACATCCTAAAAAATAAAAAAGAGAAATTTAAAATTGTATACTAGATAATACCTGTTACATACACAAAGAAGACAGTAAAAAAGGAACAGATGCAAAAGAAAACATGCGACATAGACCAAACTAATAGCAAAATTCTTTTACTTTCTCCTACTTTCTCCTGCTTCTACCTCACCCTCCCTCAACCCTCCCCCTCTGTTTTCCCCTCTCTTCCTCCTCTTCCTCCTTTTTCTTCCTTAGTGCTCTAGCTAGGACTTCCAGTACAATATTGAATAGGAGTAGTGAGAGAGAGGGGACAATTTTGCTGTATTCTTGATCTCATCAAGCAAGCATTCAGAATTATACCAATAAGTATAATTCCAGCTGTAGTTTTTTCAGAGAAGCCTTTTTATAAATAAAGTTGAAGGCTCCATCGCATTCCTAGTTTTCTGAGAGTTTCTGTCATGAATGAGCTTTCTTTCTTTTTTTTTCCCATTTCCTTTTTTTTTTTTTTTTAAAGATTGGCGCCTGAGCTAACGACTGTTGCCAATCTTCTTTTTTTTCCTGCTGTTTCTTCCCAAATCCTCCCAGTACATAGTTGTATATTTTTTTAGTTGTGGGTCCTTCTAGTTGTGGCGTGTGGGACGCCACTTCAACATGGCCTGATGAGCGGTGCCATGTCTGCGCCCAGGATCCAGACCACCAAAACCCTGGGCCACAGAAGCAGAGCAAGGGAAGTTAACCACTCCGCCACGGAGCCGGGCTCCCTAAGGAGTTTTAAATATTGCTAAATGTTACTTTCATTTCTTTTATTTGATTAATGTGGTTATTTACCTGGATTGATTTTCAAATGTTGTTCCACACTTGCAATCTGGGGTCAAACCTACTAGGTTGTGGTATATTCTCTCTTTTATATACCTTGCTAACTTTTTGCTGAGGAATTTTAGATCTATGATGATGAGGGATTTTAGTCTACATTTTTCTTATCTTGTAAACTTTTTGTCCATTTTTGGTATCAGTTGTATTGTGATTTCAAATAATTATTTAGGAAGTGTTCCTTCATACTTTATTTTCTAAAAAAGTTTGCATATAAATTGGTATTGATTCTTTTAATGTTTAGTAGAACTCACTAGTGAAATCTTTTGGGCATGGAGTTTTCCTTGTGGGAACTTTAAAAACTTTTAATTTTAAAATGTTTAGATTTATAGAAGAGTTGCAAAGATATAACAGAGAGTTCTTGGATATCTTTCACCCAGCTCCCCTGGTATTAACACATTATACACTCAGGATGTCTTTATCAAATCTGAGGCATTAACATTGGTAAAATACTTTCAAGTAAATTGCAAAGTTTCTTCAGATTTCACTAGCTTTTTCAGCAATGTCTTATTTCTTTCTAAAGATCCAATTCTAGATACTACACTGCATTGAAGCATCATGGCTCCCTGGTCTCTTTCAATCTGTGACACAATCTCAGTTTTCCTTTTTTTAAAAAATAATCTTGACACTTTCAAACAGACAAACTGGTCTGAATGCCCCTCCTTTTGGGTTTGTCAGGTATTTTCTAATGATTAGACTTGGGTTATAAGTTTTGGGGAAGAATATCACAGAGGTGAATTCCCCTTCTCATAAATCATATCAGGAGATTCATGACATCAACATACCTCATTATTGATGATGCTAACCCTGATCAGTTGCTTAAGGTCATGTTTTCCAGGTTTATCCACTATAAAGTTACTAATTTTCTTCTTTTTGGGATGTTTAAAAATTACAAATTGAATATCTTTAACAGATATAAACTGTTCATATTTTCTATTTTTTTAGTGAATTAGTTTTGGTAACTTGTGTTTAACAGAGAATTTGTCCATTTTTGTCGTCAAATTTATTGGCACAAATTTGTTCTGAATAATCCCTTATTATCCTTTTAATGTCTGTAGGATCTATGGTAACATCCCAACTTTCTTTCCTCATGGTAATAACTGGTGCTTTGTTTCCACTTGATTAGTTTTGCCAATAGTTTATCAATTTTATCTGTTTTCAAAAAACCCAACTTTTGGCTTTGTAATTTTCTCCATTCTGTGTTTCTATTTGATAAATTTATTGTCTTTTTATAATTTTTTTCTATTTACTTTGATTTAATTTGCTCTGGCTCTTATAGCTTCTTAAAGTGGAAATGTGGATAACTAATTTCAAGCATTTATACTGTAGATTTCTGTCTACATGCCGCTCTAGTTCATCTCACAAATTTTTATACATTGTGCTTTTATTATCATCGTTTGAAAAATTTTAAGTTTCTCTTGAGATATTTTCTTTAACTCATAGGTTATTTAGAAGTATCTTTTTAATTATCTAAACATTTTGGGGTTGTCTAGGTATCCAATATTTATTGATTTCTACTTAATTCCATTGTGATCAGACAATATGTTCTGCAAGGTATCAATTTTATGACATTTTTTGAGAACCTATTTTATGGGCTAGCATGTGGTCTATCATGGTGAATGGTACATGTGCACTGAGAAAAATGGATTTATTGCAATTGGGTTTTTTAGCAGTCATTTGGTGGTGTGTTCTTTTAGTTTTTGCTTCATTAATTTTTATGCTTTGTTAATAAATGCATACACATTTCGGATGTATGTTTTCTTGTGATTGTTCCTTTTAACATTA
The DNA here is from genome assembly GCF_041296265.1 of Equus caballus. Classification (NCBI taxonomy): domain Eukaryota; kingdom Metazoa; phylum Chordata; class Mammalia; order Perissodactyla; family Equidae; genus Equus; species Equus caballus. Next base: position 46,644,524 of record NC_091687.1, read on the forward strand.
TATGTCCCTCTTAACATTCTTTGCCTTGAACATCCTTTGTCTTGAAATCTAGTTTGTCTGATATTAATTTAAACATGCCTGATTTCTTATGGCTACAGTCTGCATGTTAAAACATTTTTCCATTACTTACTTTTAACCCTTCTTTGTCTTTATATTTAACATGCATTTCTTGTAGATAGCGCATAACTTTGTAATAAACTTGATTTTCTAAAGAACCTGGAATCCAGGCTATAAGATGAAGGGCTTGCTTCAAACCCATGAAAAGTGTACTTGTTTTCAGGGGTTATTCCAAAGTTTCTTTTCATTCTGGAAAGGAATCAAAATTGTTTCAGTAGTATATTTATTAGAAAATTGGGCAGAAGTGTCAGAACAGCTCTATCAAACTTACTGGAAGTAGTGATAAGAGTTCATGGTCAGAGATATGGAACTTTTGGACAGTCATAGTTCTCCCAACTCCATGGAACTTTCCACAGTAGTTTGGGATATTGGAAGTAGATCAAGGGTTTTATTAATTAATTAGAATATATTTTATTTAAGTAGATATAGTATGTAATGTTTTTTATGCTGTAATTTCCTATACAAGCACTTATTTTTATTTTGATTCATTTAAAAATCAGTAGTGTTTTCATGTTGGCAAGTAGTAAGAAATCATAGCTGTCATATTTACAAGATTTTGATCTTGGGAATTGAGAATTATTCTAAAGTAAGTTATTTTATTTACTATTTATTTTCTCCAAGTGCTCTTGGTAAAGTCAGAATATTCAAATGTTAGTTCTAGTTAATTTTTTAAAGTCCTATTTATTAGACATATAAATATGAAAAGTGGTATGGTTTCTGATTTATTATTCTCATTTCATTTGTCATTAATTTTCTTGCTGTATAAGACATACACAACTCTAATTTTGTTAAAAAAAAATAGGAGGGGGAAGCAATAGTTAGAAGACACAGGTCTAAAAGATCATTTCCATTTAACATTAAGCAAATCTGAGGTGTTGTATAAAAACTCTTGTTCATTTGACCAAGTTTAATATTAATCAGTTGAAATGAGAAGTTTTAGTTATTTTACAGATAGAGTTTTTTAAACTGTAAACACCATTTGTGCCTTATTTAATCAGAGTCTTTCAGATCTAATACATTGCTTGTTATATACCAACTTGTCATTTATTTGCAATCTGGGACCACTTATATTCAGCTGCACCTGTGAAGTTGTCTAGCACATAGTAGGTATTTGGGTTTTCATTGATCAACACACACAAACAAGCACACATACTCACAGCTATAACCAGTTCCCCTTGTTGCCATTAGTTGATAAGTGAATAACACCTTGGAGCAAAGTAACGGTGGTTGATGTGACAGAAAGCAGTTTGGGTGGCAGGACAAATTTTAGAAGTATTTACCTATATTGAATTGAAGATCCCTGAATTGGACTACTCAATTTCTCAGCCAAAGACATGAAAAAACTACACAAAAAATTCTTCATCTAGTCTAGAGTAGGAGAAATTCAAAGACGTTTCAAAGAGTGTGATCCACCTATTTATTTGCATTATTTGTGTTATTATTTTTAGTAGATCAGACACATTTGGATCACAGATTTGGCTGAATTACCTTAAGCATATGTGAATATTGTCCTAATATAACTACTTACAATGTGAATTTTAGAAAATTTTATATCAGGAAGAGTCTTTCAGCTTTTATCAACTCAGTTAATCAGTGAATTGGCTAGACCCTTACCAATTCAGGGCCAATCAGTCTGAATAAGAATCCCTTGTTATAATGGACAGATGCTTGGATATGTAACAAAGGGAGTATAAAAATGTTATTTGTAAAATCTAGGTTGGAGATATATAGATGTACAATCCACAATCTTTGCAGTTCTTCTGAACATTCAAAATTTTTCATAAAATATTAGAAAAAAAGAATTAAATCTCATTTCTTGAAAATCCAATAAGTATTACAGCAATAGACAAACCCTTCACAAAACGCCATTTTTCTGCATTCTAATATCTCTAAAAATCTTATTTAAAACTATAGCTATTTAATTCTTATTTCTAGTTTTTGTCATTTTTTCCAAGGAGTACATGTTGTCAAAAGTAATTCTCTTTACCAGTTCCGACATGGAACATCCTTGCATATACATAAACTAACGCAACTATATTATCGCTGTGCTGTTTTGGAAGGGTTCTATGCTTTATATTACCAATTATTACTTCATTAATCTTCAAGCAGAGTGTGTTACTCACAATTAGTGAAATAAGATGGATCTCCCCTCCTTGCATTTAGTTGCACACTGCATGACATTTCAGTTGAGTCCAATATTTATGTTCCTCTTTTATTTTAATTTTTTTACCATATAATATTTTAAGTTTAATCAAAAGTCAACTTAGAAAGGCCATTCTGCCTAAGGGATATTTTCCCATTAAGTATTATGACATATTGGTGGCCCTAAGGGATTATTGGTTTTTGAAGAAATATTAACAGCTGGAAATTTGCATTTTAATACAGTTCTCCTCAGCTACTCAAGCAATTTTATTTTTAAGACCTATGACAGGTTTCAAAGCTTTAGTTCTAAAGCAATCTAGTCAAGTAGAGCTAGTATAATTTTATTACAAATAACTAAGTTTCTAATAGTTTTTTTTCATCTGAAAATTGTAGTTTGAGATGTCGGGGAAATCAACACCCAAATTTTGTATCTGCGGTAAAACCAGACTTGATAATTGGAACAAGTGACGAAGAACTCTTTTTAAGCCTCTACTTTCAACACTTGAAGAATAAGAAAATAGTACATCTAATTAGCTTTCTCTGATTAGTAGTTAAAAATGAAGTTGAGGCAAAGCAACCCTTCACAACAATTGTTTCGGTCTATCTAGTTGGTTGTCTCTGGGGGAAATGAATCCTGAGACAGCAGAAGAAGATGCTATGATATGAGAACAGAATCCATCCTCCTTGATCCTGGCATTAAATACATACTCAGAATTGCTATTGAAATTAATTGAGGATTTTGAATCAGGATCAAGTGACTTACCATCATTTAAAATGGTGCCAGTGAATAGACCTGAACGGTATCCTTAACAATTACAAATGGATTTTTCTTCTAAAAATGACTAGGTGGCTAAATACCTTAGGATGGTATTTAGGGAAGAGTGACTTTCCCCTTTCATTTTGAGGCTGAAATGAAAATTTTATCAGTTAAATCTAGACATCTGAAATGATAGGACTACAGCATGGTCAATTGCTCATTTGCTAATGACCAAATCAAATCCCCATGGTTTTGTGTCCTCAACACGTTGTAGTATATACGATGTCATTCTGGGAGAATGCAAGACGGGAGAAGGAAAAGTAAGAAGAGGGCACCTGGGGAGAGGGCAAAAGGGGTGATTAGGCTCACATGTGAGGGGATGGACTATAATTAGTTTTGGGCTAGTGAACATAATATAATCTACACAGAATTCTAAATATATTATGACGTACATCCGAAAGCTATATAGTGTTATAATCCAACGTTACTACAATTAAAAAAATTAAAAGAAAAGAAGCGGGCACCTGAATTTCTAGCAAATGGATGTGTGCAGTTACACAATACTAAATTAGCATTATCGCTATTATAACGGTTTATTAAAAAATTCCTACTTTGCAAATGTTGTCACCTAATAAATCACTAAATTCTAATCCTACAACCTTTTTAATTTAAGTTCATCTATATTTAGTCATTTTCCTTAATGTTTAACTCAGTTTCAAGACAGGAAAACATGTCTAAACATATATTATGTATAAACTATAAACAGTTTCAAGACAGGAAAACATATATAAACATAAACAGAAAACTAAGAGGTTTTCTTTTTGGGTAAACTTTTTTTAACTTTGTGCATATGTTGTTTGCATATGTATTAAAACCACAAGTCAAATGGGTAGGAATAATTTCTAGCCGTCTTCTGAGTAGTGCCTATAGTGTTGCTTTTGCCAGGTGATATTAAAAAACAATATAACAAAGCTAGACTCTTGTTCAAAAACACAGGTGATTAAAGTAGATTACTGTTTCCTGGATAGAAAGAAATACTTTTCCAACATAATTCAAGCCAGAGTGGGTTTTTAGGTCTAAATTATATGAGTATCTGGCTCTATCACCTGCATTCTATTGCTTAGAAGTTCTTGCCAGCAATATCTTTTGATATAGACTTTTCATGAACAATATCAAATATAAAAACAAAATCAATCTATGACAAAAACTTTATTTGCATATGGGATATTTACTTACAATACTTGACTTTTAGAACACCACATAATCTGTGGTATTATACGTTGCACTATGATCTTGAGTACCTTAGAATTTTGGTGTATTAGAAAAGGCATGTGCCGTGGAATTATACATAAGTGGGGTTATCTCCTGTTTGTATCCTTATAACAGTGTGATAAGGACAAGTAATTTGATTTCTGAACCTCAGTATACTCATCTCTAAAATGGTGATCACTCCTGCTCTGCTCTCAAGGGAAGAACAAGACAGAGGATTGAACAAGATACAGATAATGGAACACTTTGCAATTTGGCACAGAAAATACGCTCAGTAAATACTGGTTCTCCTTCTCCCTTTGCTTCCAGGAAATATTTCTCTGTTTTTTCCACAGTTCCTCAAAGACAAACAATATTTTCACAGTACTGATTTACTCGTAAAAACACTTGGGCAAAAATTCTGAGTCTCTGACAGTTAGGAGATGTGTTGTTTGTTCTAAGGTAATTGCAAGGATAAGAGAAACCAGAACTCTAACAGTGCTTTTTAATTTAAACTCCTGCAACTCTCCTGGCTTCCTCCTGCCCCAAGTCGAAGTCATATCAGCACAAAACTGTTCCATCAACCTATGGATTTCTCATAAGATTTTTTTACTGGATGTTTCCCCTCTTTTTTTTCCCCCGTGGTTGATCTTGGGGAGAAAGGGAGGCAGACACCTTGACAGTGCTAGTTTAGCATTTGGTAACAAAAGAAACAAGAACCAAACTATGGGGGCTACCAGGCACTGTGCTAGGTGCTGTGTATAAATTGATGAACAAAACAGATAAGACTCTTGAAACTTAGGGTTTTATATTTCAGTGGAGAGACAGATTTCAAACAAAGAAGCATGCAAATAAGTATGTAATTCTCATGAGAACAAAAACATGTTCTTTGAGATAGATAGTGGCATTTAAGTTTAGAATTGAGAGATAAATAAGAGCCAGCCAGATAAAATGGTTTTTTTGGTTGGGGCTTGAGCAGGTGGTAAGGGAGAATATTTCAGGTGGAGGGCAAAAGCATGTGTGAAGACAGAGCAGTGGGAAAGATCTTGGCTTCCTCAAAGATCAGAATGAGAGCCATGTGGCTAAGTCACAAAACATCCATATAGCCCATGGGAACATGGACTCACCTGTGGTTTTCCACTGCTGTACCCAAGTGCCTGGAACAGCATCTGACACACAAATGGGCCCCAGAATGATTTGTTGAATAAATGAATTCATATTTAGTGGCCTGCTAACAGATGACAGAGCCTTTAGCAAGTGCTTGTTTCAGGTTTTACTATTTGGTTCCAAGCCTTAAATCCTTGAAGTGTTTAAAGATATCTTTAAGGTATTTTAACAGATATCTTGCTTGGTATCCATTTCTCTTTGGATGTAGTAGTGTGAATGCCTATATACTTCTTTTGACAATTTTGGGAATTGCATCCATTAGTATTGGTGTTAGGACAAGCATATTATCTGTGTGCACATGCCCAGAAGTTCTAATATACAGTATTTTAAAGTCACAAATAGCTTTTTAAAAAATATGTCCAAGTAAAATATCTGATAAATAGACAGAACAACGACTTTCATCCACTGAGCAGTAATGAGGAGAACACTAGGTCGGGAGTCACGTAGAGCTGGGACTGGTCTCTGCTTTATGAGTAGTAGTTGTGTAGGCCTATGCAAATTACTTAACCTTTTCTGTGGCTCAGGTTCTTCAACTACGAAATAAGTCTAAACATAATAAAAAATCAACGAAAGGTTGAATAGATTCAATCTGAGACATGTCAAAATGGAAGGTAAGGAAGACCACTGAGAAGCCCAGATAGATGTGACAGAGTCCTTCCCCAAGAGTCATAGCCAGGAAGATGCTTAAGAAGTGACCACACAGTCTTAGTTTAATCAAGGAGTGCCTACGTGTTTTCCAGATGCATATTAAACTAGACACAAGACTAGTAAGTGTTGCCACAGGCACATATAGTTTGACAATAGAGATAGGAGAGAAAAAATGTCTACAAACAAATATAAGGCCTCAGAGAATAAAAGATCTGGGGGTACATGAAGGAGTGGGGGAAACGACCCATATAACCTGCATAGGCTCCAAGGACAGTCATGTATAACAATATAATAAAAATAGATAGATATTATGGAGGCTCTAGTCCCTCAATGACCATCCAACCTAAAAATATAAAAACTTCCTACCTTCTGGGAGTTCTCAGTTTAGTGGGGGAAAGAAATATTTGAGAAATTTTCTTATGAAGATGAGAGATTTTTGTGTTCGTCTGAACCAAGAAAAAGAGGAAAAAGTGCTCCACCTTTCTTAGAGAGGTCAGGTAAGGCCCCTGGGGCAGGTGACATTTGTACCAGATTAGATGTATGCTGATCTGAGAGACTGCTGAGAGATCATCCTCCACAGACCAGACAAACTCCTCCTCAGCTGTGGTTTGTTTGTCTACCTAAGCCACTTAAGCATGGCCTAAAATTTTCATAGTCTTCGTATATTCCTTTGAATCCTTCCAATCTTTAAAATCCCATGGGTCAGTAAAGCATTTGCAAAACATGCTCTAGATCTTTGGATTAAAACTCACTTCTAAGAGCAAAACACCCCATCTTAAATGTATTCTTTTGTGCTTCTTATATCCTTCTTGCTTGTTTTTCAATGACCTCAACCAAATTATTTTATTATTGAGAAAAACGAAGTTGCTGTCAATGTGAAGATCAAAGGCAAAACTCGGTCATGTGCACTCTTGTTTTCTCTTTAAATTTTTAGGTTAAAAATAAAATGAAATAGTTTGCATTAAAGTACTAGCCCTTTTGCAAATTGATATAAAAATATTAGACCTGATTGCAGAAACAATGTCATTTTAAGTGTCAAAACCCTTTCTATAAAGTGAGCCAATAGGATTTGCTGTAGCCAGATGCAGCACTAGTTCATTATTTGTTGAACAGCAGTATCCAAGTTAGCAGATTAATGGGAAAGGAATGGAAGAGAACTAGAGACACAGGGCAGGATTTATGGGGGAAGTAAAAGGAAAAAAACCCCTGAAATTCATAATATAGCCCTTACATTGTTCTTCGTGAGTCAAGAACTTAGAGAGATTAACCACACAGTTTCATAGTGGTTCTAGGTACCACTTAGTGAAAGTAAAAACTGTTAAAGCTTCGTTTTATACGTGACTATAGGATCAGTGTTCGTTTGCAGTTTGAATTTACATGTTAAGAAGTTTTCTGTGTATAAAATGCTTTCACACATTTTATTTCCCTTTTAACTCCCAAGAATCTTGTAGAATAAGATTTAGACTCACTTTCTAGATGAGAACACTGACTCTTAGAAAGAGTTAAATGGTTCTGTGTAATAAATACAGTGCTGTACTATGTGTCACATACACAGACATGTAGGGAATGGCTGTCATTGCTACAGTGATGAAAGTAGACAATGCTGTTCTTGTGGAGCTTATGTTGGAGTGTGTTCCTATGGTGGAGGGAGAAAGAAACCACAAATGAATAAACAGAGTCATTTCATCTAGTGATAAATACTATGGGAAGGAGGTGGTCTATGCCGAATTAAGTGGTCAGGGAAGTCGTCTTAAGGAGGTGACATTTGAACTGGGAACCGCGTAATGAAGAGTCAGCCAACATCTGGGCAGATGTGTTCCAGGTGGAAATTTCTATGAGGAGATACTGCAGGGTTGTTTTTATACCAAGTAGAACACGACATAGAGACAAAGCTTTGTTTGAGGTCTCCTTGGCACATAGCTGCTTTGGAATGTTTGGTGTAGGTACCACCTTCTAAAAATGTGTTTATACAATTATTTGCTATATACATGCTCTTGAGTGTTCAAACGTGTCCTTGTAACTCCGGCAATAATTCTAAGGGTAAGTTTAGGACCAGGCTGTGCTGTCTTTCTTTAAATAATTTTTTATATTCTCTGGCAGCTGTAATACACCATGAATATTAAATTAAAATCAATTGCACACTTACTTATCCTACTCTAGGGATAAAAAGCATAAGTTAACTCAGAATTAACTTCCACTTTAAAAACGTGACTTCATTTCAAATGCTTAGGGTACTCTCTGAGAAAGTTTGATATCCTTATGTCTCTTCATTAGAAGTCTTATGCAGCTAGTTTGGGTAGAAATAGGAAAAAAGGAGCAGTATTAAAATGTGCATCAAGCAGACATGAGATCAACTCAGCATTTTCCTGGATACTTTAGTACCTTCAGAGTGTGTAGTAAATGGGAACTGGATCTTCTCCAAACTCATGTGTTCGTTACTCCCACTGATTAAGCAACCATGTTCTAAGCTAGGGAGAATTTGAATACTCTACTAACGATCACTTCAAGGACTGACTGCTACAAAGAGGGTGCACTTATGAAGTTCCAGAAGAAGCACATGTTTGAGCAAGTAAGATCCCAAGGCTCTGGCTAATGCTGAGGCCCAGGAGCTTGGGCTGACCATGGAGTTGTCTAGTCTGTCCTCAGATTTGAGCACAGAGAAATGCATCCCAAGGTTATTTATGATCTTGATAACACGCTACTTAAAATGATGTATCTATAATCGTGTGGAAAGTTACAGGGAAAGGAGCACTATAATCCATGCCTTAGGGAAGGGCCAACTGAACAGCAAGGACATTCTATCAAGGCCAAGGAAGATGGGGCAGAGAAATTCTCAGCACAAAGTGGTTGGCTATATGATTTTGTAGGTCAGAATGGATATTTTAGATGGAGATATAAGTTAAAAGGTCATTAACAAAGGTGTGCTATTGAAGGATGATTGGTATAGTTTAGGGAGAAGGTACGAAGATGGGAAGGTACGGCTTCCAACATAAGAAGGAAATGGATTCAGGTATAAAATGTGAGGAAACTCAGAGATGCAAAAATACCCTAGGACATTTTGGGTTATGGAAGCCAAGGACAAGAGTGTTTCAAGGAGTAAGAGGTCAGTTATGTTTTACCAATGCTAAGATAAGAAGGTTGAGGACAGAAAAACCACTACTAGGTTTAGCATCCATTAGCTTTAGCAAAATAGAGGTTATTGGTGATCTTCCATAAACAATTCTGGTACACTGGTGGGCAGGAAGAAGCGATAGCGGAGTAGGTTTAGGAGTGAATGGGAGGTGAAGAAACGGTGACAGGCTGTATATTCAAGGAGTGTTTTCAGGAAGTTAGAAGTGGATCTGAAATGGAAATATATTGGAAAGTAGTTGGAGTGGGAACATAGGAGATGATGAATGTTTTGCTGGGAGATGGTACAGATTTCAGAATGTTTTAACAATTTTGGGCCAAATCTACTAGGGAAAGGAAAAAAAAAGGGAGAGACGGGAGTGGGAATCCAGGTGGAAGTGCTGACCTTTAATTTGAGGGGAACCACGTATTCTAGAAGGATTAAAGGAAAATATGGATAGAGAAGCAAGAAAGGAAAAGGCATGGAGTTGGTAAGTTTCTCTTTTCTGAAATATAGCTGGTAGGAGAGTGTGGAAAGCTATTAAGTACATGGAGCTACCTCAGATGCAACCTTTAAAACCATCAGAATTCTACTCCAGTGGCTCCTCTATATGTACTCCATGCTCTTTCCCAAAATACTCATAACTACCTTTCAATACCCACTTCAAATGATTGAACTGTCTAAAGAAGGAATTATTGAATAGATTTTCTAATTCATAGAACCTAACTGTGTTGTCTGGAATTTAGTAAACAAGCGGTTAATGTTGGTTGGTTGAATAAACGAACAGTGAAAATAAAAAGTAGTGCTTCAGTAACTTTTACTATTAAACAATATCCATGGCATCTCTGGAAATGATGCTCAGTTAGTGAGAAGTGTACTCTTAAAGATTGGTTCCATCCATGCTGGCTCATGATTTGATCATGACTCTATCATTGATTCAACTTCTGTAGCATTTAAGGACATAATATAAGTTATTGTGGTTACAGCTTAAATCAAATTGATAAAAGGCTTCCAAAATAGGCAAAGGAAAATCTATGAAGAACTCTACCATTTTTCACCTTTTAGTTTAAGTCAGGTATGAATGATTCATAGCACTTCCGTATCTGTGACATTTTCGTTATTAAAAGTTTATTTAATTATCAGTATTATGCCCCTTTCTATTAAGAAAATCATATTTTACATTGACCATTCCTTATGAATGGAGTTTTCAATGTCATTCAATCCACTTGGAAACCTGAACGTCAGTTCCATTAAGCTGATGGGGTTTGCTATTGACAGATTAAATAGAACACATTTTCCCAGGGCTCTGGCAACTTTTTGATGTGTTTAATTGAACTCTTTTGTGCTAGTAATAGAATATATATGAAATGGATTTCTTGTTATTTCCCACTTATTTCTTTTAGGTTCTGGAGTGCTGACAAATTCAACGACAGTGCCCACTCCTTACTGTTCTTTACATTGATTTATTTTGCTGCTATTTCATTATAAATGCTTGACAAGAAGCACAATAATCACTACTTGTAAATTAACAACTGGACACATAGACAAACTGCATTTGTTATTTTCTGTTAATGTTGGTTGTTTCCAGTTTGTAAAAGTACATTAAAAACATATTATGATATTATGTGAACACTAAAATTAACATATTTTAATACGTGCGCTTATTTTTGTCTTCCATCCCAGATTGAAACCCATTACTAAGACTGATGTTTTATTCCGCTTGTGCTCGAAATTGAATTCTTCATCAGAATAAGATAGTAACTATCGATATGAGAAAATTAGAATTCCTCCAAACAAAAGAGGATTCCCCCCACTAGTTAAGTTAGTTGTCATGCTCAAATAGTATATTTTGCTTTGTCGGTATTTCCAATTGTTTTTGACTTGGAAGACACTTACTATGTCATTGAATTATTGTAAGTAACATAACAAAATAAATCCTAAGATTTCTTTGCTTTGGTAACCCCTTGCCAGGAAGGATTTTTTTCTTTGCCACGTTTTCATCCTTGCCATCTTCTCTGGTAACTGGTACCCTGGCACAGAGTTCTATTCCCAGGAAGTGGTTTTCTTAATATCTCTTGGAGCTTATATTATAGTTCTGTTTAGAAATTACCAGGACAACATGTATTCTAATTATACTCTATCAGCCTCAGTAAATCTTATTATATTTCTACATATTTTCAAGGGAGATGCTGGTATACCCTTCTCTTGTGTGGAAAGATTTGACAGAATGAAAATAAGATAGCGACACTAGACTATAAATATTAATTTCTTTTCTAAGACACTTAAAAAATTAAATTGTGCCAATAGATTTTTTTAAGGCATATCTGTGTCTCTACAATAGGAGGATAGCATTTCTTTCTGTTTCATCTTAAATTTTATTATAGATAATTTTGGGCACACACAAGTAGAGAGAATAGGACAATAAAAGTCAGTGTACATCATCTTCAGAATCTCAATTTTCTGACATAATATAAGTGGCTAATCTAAGTGAATTAATGACTGTGGGTTCATGAGTAACTAAAAAGTTACTTCATGGCCCTTATGCCTGAAAAAGTCAAAAGTGTTTCTCCAGCCTTTTTCTCCTCAACTAATATAGCACCTGATGTTAAAGTCTGAGATTTTATCAGATTTAAGCAATTTCACCATTATATTAATACAATCACATTTTTATTGAGCAGCACATTTTCTTTCTATGAAAAAATTATGGAATGTAGATTAGACTTTGTTCTTACCCTCAGGAATTTTACCTATTTATTGGAAGAGAAAATGTAAAGATATTGTATATGTATTAGTCCAAGCTAGACTTGGATTAATATCCATGGAGAAGAGCTATTAGCATATTAATTAATTAGGACAACATTTGCATTTCTATTGTTATGAAAAATATCTGTGTTCTAATTTAGATCTCCCTGTTATATTACTCTCATTACTGTCTCTTGGTAAGAGACAATAGCTTGAAATTTATACGAACATGTGGATAATACTGGTTTACATTTGGCAGAAGGGACTCATCCTGGTCAATGTTTTACAGCATGACACTTCTCCAATATAATAGGGTTGCACTTAGATTATTAGAGAGTTATGCTTTACAACATAGTTATTAATAAATGAAACAACATTGGTGAAATTTGCTTATAGTTCTTTCGTGTATTTGAACATTAACCCATGTTTATTCTTTATCCAAGAAAATGACAGGCAGATACACTCATGTATAAAATATATTTGTGTAGGGCTGGTCTGGTGGCATAGTGGTTAATTTGCACACTCTGCTTCAGTGGCCTGGGGTTCGTGGGTTCAGATCCTGGCACGGACCTACACACTGCTCACCAAGCCATGCTGTGGTGAAGATTGTCACAGATGTTAGCTCAGTGACAATCGTCCTCAAGCAGAAGGAGGAAGATTAGCAACAGATGTTAGCTCAGGGCCAATCTTCTTCACCAAAAAAAAAATTAAAATAAAATAAAACATACGTGTGTACTCGCACTGAGAAAACAATAATGGTTTTAAAAGTAAGTGTATGATTTGGTGCCTGGCTTGTGCTGAGGAATATCTCACAACGTGAGTAAATTTTGCAATGTGAAATAAAGAGTAGGAAGTGCACATCTGGTGATTGGAAAGATGGTACAAGACTACTACATGTAGGGGACAAAAGGAAAAACTGCTCAGAAGTGGGAAAACAATGGACATCAAAGGAGACTCCAAAAAGGCTGAGAAATGAAGTACCCTGAGATGTTTTGAGTAGTTGTATCCAGAAAGCACTAGAAATCTAGAATTAGACTTTCATATTTTAATCGTGGAACATTTGGAAGCCTGAAATAGTATTTAAAGATAAAGTCCTCAAACATTAGTAAAATAATGAGTAATGAGTTATGGTACAAGGGCTAATTTCTCTCATGCTCAATATAGCTGAACATGCCTATCTATGCCGAATTTGGAAATAAAAGAATAGCATAGGTGGGCCATGTTGTTATCTGATCAATACGTATTTAATAACTATACCATCCTAATTTCCCAGTAAAAATATGTCCTTTTCACAGTGACTAATCAACAATTACAAATTTTGGCTGTTTGCTAACGAATTCAGGAAACGTGCTTGGTTTATTTTACAATACTAAAAGTAAGAATTTTATTGGTCTGATTTTTTTATTGTTTAAGGAAAAAAATTACTTGAGTTCAGCGTATCATCCAGCACATAAATACTTGTTGAATCGAAATATTCAGCAGAAAAGAAAGGCTGATTTGACAGCGAAACTTGGCTCCCAGAAGGAATTAGAGTCCATCACTTTGAGGAAGATTCTCTTTATTACAGCAAATGTGAAGATGGGTTTGCTTAGTCAGCAGGGTGTACAGTGTTAACCAACTGTTTTGCTTCAATACACTTATTCAATCTCCAATTATTATGGAAAGTCTTTTTTGATTAATGTTGCTATTTCTATTTGATGGCTTTGCCTCAAGGTTACAACTGTTTTGTGGAACATAATGCAGTTTAAGCTTATTAGATCGATCAATTCCCATATCAGATAATCATAAACATATACAGGCAACTTTTAATCTAAAACTTACATAATAATATATTTCAGAAGCTCTTTAGTGTAACTCATACTAACCAGCCGTCCATGCATTTCTAACAGTTTATGTTTATAAAAATATTTTAATATGAAAAATGATACAGTAGCATATAGGATGTTGAAAAATTTTGTGAGGGATGGATTAATGTATTATTGACTTCTATATGAGGCCTTTCACGATTTTTAAGAAGACAAAAGGTATTGCATAGTAAACATCCTCAAAACATTATCATTTTGTGGTAGAATACATTATATATAAAATATGACTTGGTGTTCAAAGATAAGTATCAATACAAGCAAACGCAGACAACTCAAGGTGATTTGCAATCTATACGTATTTATGCAGTTAGTGCTTCTTTGAACCTGAAGGGGGACTAATGTTTGGAGAGATACATTTTGGTGTCCCAGCAGCTAGACTTTTCAGATGGCTGATTTCATTTGGCTCATGGCTGAGGAAGATGTCAGAATCCAAAAGGGAGCTTTGAGCACTATTGATACTGGCTTATATAAATAAGTATAAACACCTTGTAACTAATGCAAAAATTGACAGATAAAAACAATAGCCAAATAAGAATGGTCAGCTACTCTTGCTTAGAAACTTTGTCAGTATATGCAGTAGTTATTGTAGCATATTAATCAAATGAGTCAGATTGCCAATAAATAAAGCCTTACCATACTTCACAAAGAATACAAAAGGCTGATCTAACATTTTACATCATCCAGAAAGGAAAAGCAAGACAAAAGTTTAATATACTCTCTGAGTGCAGAGCACTCTGTGGTCTTGTGGAAATCAGTATCATTATTATTTTCCGTCAATGTCCCGTGGTGTAATTGGTAGTATATGTTAGATAGCAAAGAGAAAGAGACTCTTTTGGAAGATCCACATGACTTGATAGAACAATATTCATGTTGATTCTAAGTACTACTGGCTATTTCCTCACACAATGGTGATTTTGAAAATAGCAGGACTAACCAAACAGAAGAACGCAGTAGGGGCTCAATAGTGATTGTGGCTTGGATCAATCAAAACTCCATGATCCATTGTCCATAATACAGAAAATAATACCGTACACAGAAGGAGAAGTGGATATTCCATGTGGCTGGGCTGGTGTGAGGAGAATCTTGGAGCCCGATTTTGATGATTATGCCTCTCAGTGAAATGAAGGAAGTACCCTAGTCAGAAAAAAATTAATTATTTATTCTCATAACGTCCACTAATAGAAAATATAACAAAGCAGTAGACATATTAGTTTTCTTAATTCTTACACCACTTGAACTATGTATGGCTTTCCTTGAGAAAAATTCACGTATAGAAAGCATAGTGTGATTAAAGGTAAGCAGACACAGACCACATTAAATAAGAGTATTGTTATTTTATCACTCATTACTCATACGTTTATATGGATACATAAACTTAAATTATGCATATTTCTTTTCACATTACTGAACACACATAATATATATAGTTATATGGTCTTAAAGTTAATGATCCTTATATGCTGATAATGTCTAAAGCAATGATAAAAATTAAAAAATTCTTTAGAAATAATTTTGTGTTTATAGCTATTTCCAAAATGAAGTACTGTTTTAAATAGAAAGTTACATTATAATTTAAGTCCTTACATATATATTAATTTGAGTCCAATACATCTGTCACTTTCACATCAGAATGTCTCACGACTCATTTTCTTGAAGCAGTCAGGGCTTTGGCCTGAATCTTGAGTTCTGATCCTAAATGCACCATTAACTTGTTGGCTGACAAATGACTTCAAATCTTAACTAAATTATTTGGAGAAACAATAATTCTTTCCTCTCCCTCCTGCATCCTTAATTTTTTCATCAAAATGATTATTCACATTAGTAATGAAACATGCTGCTACTTCTCCCATCATAAACAATAACAGTTGCCACAATCTTCTGTAGATGGTACTTTTCCTTCCACCTGATACTCTATTGCAATACTTCCCTTCATTGAAAATGTCCTCTAAAAGCGTATCTATGTTTGCAATCTTCAATTCTTTTCTTCCTATTCATTCCTAAACCTGTGCATATCTGCCTTTCTCTCCAAGCAGTCATAGAAATTACTGCTAATAATGTCAAGGTCACAATGATTCCACACTATAATTAATTCTCAGCTTGCATCTTACTTGATCTATCAGTTACGTTGGACATAACTGATCATTCCTTTGATCTACAGACGGTTTCTTCACTTGGATTTCCACCTCCTTTTGATCGTTATCCTATCTTATCGTCACCTTTTCTTCAGACTCTATTGCTTGGTCTTCTTTTTTCTGTTTGACCCCTACATGTTGGAGTATGCAGGGCTCAATCATTAGACCTCTTTTCTTACATCATATTCTCTGTTTCTTTTATGTTTATGGACTTAAATACCATTGTATCAGTCAAAATCAAATCAAGATACAGAACCACATAGCAATTTGAATAGGGAAAGTTTAATATTAGTAGTCATTATGCATAACAGAAGATTGCCTACTAAGGGGAAAAGAGAACTCAAAGAATACAAGAATGCAAATATAAGGATTAGCCACTATCTCTAGGGCTAAGACAGAGCACCCAAGACAGAGAAAAATATGGAAAAGGATTTCTTTTCCCCAGGGCCCAGATTTTATTGGATAGGCAGTGGCCATAGCCAACTGGATAGTGGACAAGTCACTGAGATACTGTCCCACGTAATTCTCTAGGAAGCTGCCTGTGCTGCTGGTGCTCTGGGAAGCCAACTTTTGGGGTTCCAGGGAAGGCTGCCCATGGGGAGGTGTTGCAGACTCCTGATTGCCTCACAGCAGAAGACTGTCAAGAGGAGCGCATTCCCAGGAAGCAGAGCCACTACTTCTCTAGTGTCCTTCCAGAACCTTCTTCTTAGCAAGTGTTTCCTGGTACCAATTGGCAAAGGACAACTATGCTAGTATGACAAGCAGGGTAAATAAAACTGGATGTGAAACTGAGAAGAAATAGACTCACTGATACAAATCTCTCTTAAGCTGTTGAGTCACATTCATACACACACACGTGTATTTATGTGTTTACCTAACAAATACATAGATGCCTATAGATATCTACATATTTTTTATATTTATTCTATATTTGTATGTCCATATATCTACATATCTATAAAATAAATAACTTTGTATATATATTCATGTCCTCTCCCTGGCTCCAAGCTACTATATCCAATTGTCTATTTGGCATCTTCACTTGAATGTCTAGTTGACATCTCAAATGTGACATGTTCAAAACTGAACTTTGGATGTTTCCCTTAAACTTGCTTTATATGTAGTCTTCCCTATCTTATTAAATGACAACTCCATCTTCCCAATTCCTGACTCCAAAAGCTTTGGGATTATCCTTAAATACTCTATTTCTCACTTTTAAAATCCAATCTGTTAACATATCATATTAACTCTACATTTAAAATATTTGCAAAGTTTCACCACATCTCATCACAAGCAATATTGCTACCAGCATGGACACCACGAGCATCATCTTTCACCCATTTATTTCAGTGCCATCCTAACTTGTTTCTCTGCTTCTGTCCTTGCTTCTCTTACATCTATTCTCAACACAATAGCTACAGTGAATCTTTAAAAACAAGTCAGGCCATGTCACTTTCCTGTTCAAAACCCTTCAATATCGTTTTGTCTTATGGAAAGAGAGAATCTCCTTATACTGGCCCATAAGATACAAGAAAATGATCCCATCAGAGAAACAGTGATTTCCTTGCTATTCCTTGAACACTGAAAATATGCCTCCACCTCAGGAATTCCGCATTTGCTCTTCCAGTATTTGAAGAAATACCACTATCTCTGGCCATCTTAAATAAAATCTCTATCTCCCTTACAGACTCTGCACCCTCCCTCCTTTTTCCATCTTAGATCTTGTCATATGAATCATCTATATCTAAAATAGTGTAATTTCTTTATTTATTTTACTTATTTTCTACTCTGACACTAGGATTTACATCCATGAAGCCAAAGTCTTTTGTTTGTATTTGTTCATTGTTGTGTGGCCAATGCCTGTCCCAAAGGACACATTCAACAAATATTTGTTGAATTAATAAATGGATGATCATTTGACAAAATATTAGGAAGAAAATGATATCATTTATGTTAAACTCAGAACAATATTTAAGTTTCAGAAAAAATGTCCATTAAATATAATTTTAAGATTTTTTCCAAAAAATAAAGTTAACATTTTATTATACTTAAAAATATTGTCCTTTTCTTCCTCCCTCAACATAATATAAGTAAGCATAGAGAGAATTCCACTTTTTCAATGCTGTGTGTTATTGTAATGTAAAATTATTTTTCTTTCTTTCTCTGTCTCTGGCCAGGCTTAATGTCAAATAAATCATAGTCATGAATAAACAGGTGTTTGAAAGTAGAGAAATAACTACTGTTTAATTATTTAATAATTTAAAAAATAGCACTATATTGTAGGTATAAATATACGATGCTCATTGCATTGATTAAAGTAGGTGATTAAATACACTTGCTATAAAGTATGCATAAAGAATATAAATATAATGTTATTGTTTCATACATTATGTAATGAATATTAAATAGTAACTTTATCATAGTTATGTTCACCTTTATTTTGGAATAGCTTCTTATAGTATATTTTAGATGCCACAGATCTTTTTAAATACCACAAAAATTAGAACAATTACCCCTTTTTCCTCTTGAGAGAAAGCTAAGGAATTCAAGTCATTCCCCTTACTGTGGGGAAGTCATTCCCCTTACCAACATTAATTGTAGCACACAAAAAAATTGTAGTTGATGATGATGTTATTTTTTCTACTATGAGTAATTTAATAGTAAGATCTAAAGCATCATTTATCTCTAACATCTTCTGTCTCCTGAGATGACACCATACTACAGGTGTGTCTGTTCACTAGCAATATGGCAAATAATCCATAGTTCTGTTAAATAACTCTCTCAGCTTTTACTGAGTTGGTACAACAGGAGCAATTCACACATCATTGGAAAGCCAAGGAAACTATTTCCAGATCATTATCACAACTCTGAAGGATTGCTCACAGGATCGCTTGCTTAGCATTAATATTTTCTTCTTTGAGAGGGATTCACTGACCAGCTTATTATCAACCTTACCAAAGCACACTTGATCAATCACCCTCCTGTCTTAGCATAGCATTGTAGGTAGTACTCTATTAACTTTTGTTTTTTATAATAAGTATTGCATAGTCTCTGGCTTATAGATACACAAAAATTCTCATTGAATATATATGACTATGAATATATATATGACTATATACATAATAGTGGGAATACAAATACAAATAAAAGTACAACCAGATCAGGATTCTATATTTAGCAAAAAATAATCTTTAAAGCTGAAGGTAAAATAAAAACTATTTCAGACAAACAAAAGCCAAGAGAACTTTTCATCAGCAGACTTGCTGTATGAAGTTTTTTAGGCTAAAGGGAAATGACAGAGATAAAAATTTAGATTTACAGAAAGATTTGAGGGCACCCTAATTGGTAAATATAGGAATAAATATGAGAGGCTATCTTTTTTACATTTCTCTTAAATTTTTAAAGAGACAACTGACTAAGTAAAACATGATGACTTTTTGTGTTTATAATGTATGTATAATTAAAATATATGATTCAATAGCACAAGGAATAGATTTAAGTGGTGTAAATAAAATTGCATTGCTTCAAATTTATTACATTTTGTGAGAAATGATACAACAATAATTCCAAGTATACATGATAACTTGAGATGCACATTTAACTCTTGGTTCTCAATAATACAAAAAACTGTGGAGAAAAAGCTAATAGAACAATTTAAACAAATTATTAAAAGACATTCAGTTAACTCAAAAGAAATCAGGAAAGGAGAAACAAAGAAACAAAGTAAAAAAATAAACAAGAAACAAACTTATAGAGGTGGTATAAGTAGAAGAAAAATAACAGAATAGTGAATCTAAACATAACCAAATTACATGAAATGTCAATGGACTAAATAATTAAAAGACAGAGATTGTTGGACTGGATCAGAAATTGGCAAACTGTGCCATGGGTTGGCCATCTGTTTTGGTAAGTAAAGTTTTATTGGAACACCGTTTACATCCATTGACTTACATATTGTCTATGGTTATATTTGTGCTATAATTGAAGAACTGAGTATTTGCAACATATAACTCTTTAAAAACTCCTAAAATATTAGACATGTGGCCTTTTAAGAAGATATTTGCCGACCCATGGACTATATATATACTGTTTGGCTGTTTCTTATAAATTTGAACATACACCTACCCTATGGATCCAAATTATTTACTCAAGAGAAGTAAAAACATATATGCACAAAAGATTTGTATACAAATGCCCATAGCAGTCTTATTCATAGTGGTTTCAAACTGCAAACACATTGAATATCTATCAATGAGAGAATGGAGACACAAATTATGTTATACTCATATATCAAAGTGCTGCCCACTGATGAAAAGAATGATACAACCACATGGATGAATCTCAGAAACATAGCGTTGAGTAAGAGAAGCCAGAGGGGAAAAAAGCGCATACTGAATGAATCTGTTTATATGAAGTTCAAAACCAGGCAAGATTAATCTATGTTTAAGAGAATCAGAACAGTGGTTATCTATTTGTGATTGGAGATTGATCGAAAGGGACTGCACAAGAACTTTCTATGATGATGGAAATATTATGTTTTTGATTCTGTAGTTGTAGCAGTGTATAGACACATAAAAACTCAGAAAGTTCTATATTTAAGATACATCCATTTGAGTTGAAGTAAATTTTTCTCAGTCAAAAAAATAGAAAAATACAAAAAATAAAAAAGCAACAGGAGAAGATTTTACTCCTGGAATTCTAAATACATGTTACTTTTCACAATGTAATAAGTTTTTTTTGGTCCAGTACAATGTTAATTTTATTTTGAATACTGTTCTAAATAAAGATGATGAATTGCCCTCAGCAAATGACCTAAATTATTGTTTTTATTTTATATTTTAGAAAATATTTTGCTGTTAATAGTTTTATTTACTGATTTCCTGATAATATAAATCGAGTGAGCAGGGCTGGTATAATCCCACTCATCTGTTGCATTGAATCCAACTTATTTTGTTTTGTTTTTCAATATACACAAACTGTTAAGCTTTCAGAAGAGCCTTTCAGGATATACACTGATTTCACTACCAAGTATGTATTTGATCTTTATCTCTAAATTTCTATAATAGCCTTGGAAAATGTTTTTTTAACTTTTGAACATGTGTGAGTAAATTGTAGGATGCTATAAACTTTATAGAATTTAATGATAACTATAATAGCGTTACTAATAAGACATAATATAAAATTATAAGAGGGATGTACTGTACATAAAAAATAATTATTATTATAATAGGGGGTTGGGGAATTATTTGAATTAAATCAATGATAAAAATGAAAAAATCTCTAAAAGTATCTGTCAGTGAGAGAAAGAAAAAGAGATCATATGTTTGGATATCAGGACTTAAGGTAATTTCTTTGTATTAAGGACTAGCTTAATAGTAATATTAAGGAAAAGTATTAAGGAAAAGGTAGGATTGGAAAAATTACCAAATAAAATAAACAGCAATGCTATGAAAGAAGTATTTATGCAACTCCTAGATTATGTAAAAATGACACGTAAAACTCACTATTTCTATCTAATTTAAACTGTACCTCACTTCTCTTTTTACTAGAGCTAATTACTTTGAGTGACTATAGACCACGTGTACAAAAGTGGGTATATGCGAATATTTATTTGCCTACTTCACCCTCTCTTTGTGCTGCTAATTACTCTAGTTGTGGTTCTAAGATAAACACATCAGGAAAGAAGTCGGGATAGCAGGTGGGGGAACGTGGACCTGGCATGTTCCCTGCGTAACTGGCTCAGTGTACACATTTGCCGTTCTCCTTTATGACTACATGCAGCTCCACACTATAAAAAGAAAAGCAACCTACTGTTTAAAATGCATTTAGGAGGCTATGAAGGTCACAATTGAAGTGTGAATTTATCTTAGTAGGTTTGAGTTTCAATTCTAAATGCTTTTAGTATA
Organism: Equus caballus; assembly: GCF_041296265.1. Classification (NCBI taxonomy): domain Eukaryota; kingdom Metazoa; phylum Chordata; class Mammalia; order Perissodactyla; family Equidae; genus Equus; species Equus caballus. The sequence goes on from NC_091687.1 coordinate 46,666,357, forward strand.
CTGTGTAAAATCTCTCTCTTGCTGTTTTGAAAATTGCACCTGTGCAGAGAAAGGTCTCATTTAATTCAATATTACTTTACTTTTATATATAGTCTTTCTTTAAAATCATGTTCCAAAAGGCTGAGTTAAATAATACTGCTTCAAAGAGAATATTAAAAAGTAAAGTCAGGGAGAGAAAAAGCAAGTGTCCCCCATAATGGTGAAACACTAAGGCGATTAATTGTAATATCACTATTGAGCCAGCACAGGAAGCTCCATTGCTAAAGAAGTACCTGTGGTATTGGTATAGATTGTTTCCTCTATTCTTTTCTCCAAACTTTCAGACTCCTTCTCAAGAGTTGCTGTATTTAGCAAATAAAAATACATAATACGAAATTAAATGTAAATTTCAGAAACACAATAGATGCTTTGTTTTGTGTAAAGTATGCCCCATGCAAAAATTTAAGACATATTTATCCTTAAAAATATATCCGTTTAATTTAACTCATTGTCCTATATTTTATTGGCATGCTATGTTTCTCACTCTCAAATACCCAGGAGGAAACAAAGTGGTGGTATTTCTGATGAGCAGTGGGTAGAAGAGAGACCAATGTAAAGTTTTACTTAAGACATTGGTCTTTAAATATAACTCATGCTATCATTTTGATTTGGCAAAGGGACAATGAGTATATATTGGATGGCAATGATGGCTATACATTCTAGAAACTTTTCTACATAAATTTTCTGAGGAAGGTTGCGTGACAACCATGTATATATATATATTTGTCTTTGTCTCTCAAGATTCTAGGTACTTCCCAGATCCATAGCTCCTTAGTACTGGCTCACCTCTCATCATACAGACACTTGCTTCCATTCTGAAGATTCCAACTCTTCATCCAATGGCAATCTCCAGTCTCCAGAACATTTAATCACCATGAAACCCCATCTATTTGCCTTTTCATGAAACACAATAACATCATAAGAACAATATTGTTTTTTCCTATAAATCTAGCTTTTCAGATTTAAAAAAAAATGAAAGAGTCTCATTGCTGATACATTTCAACGTTTTTTAAAACTATTCTCTTTAGCCACTCTTCAGACTAAAATTAATGATAAGGTATCATAGTTTTTCAGGCCGATGATACTTTTCACTTTCACATGGGGTGATTAATTCAATAGGGAATGTATTTCCCTTAACAAGTAGGCTTATCGTCCAAGACAGATTTATCCATCCTATTAGAGGATTAATGATAGTGTGAATATATCAGGAATTCAAAATGCAGACCTTTCTCTAGAATATTTTATCTACTCTTGATAAACCCTACTTAATTCTACCATACACTATACACTTTATTTACTTTACAACAGGATTTAATCTCTAAATATATTACAACATTTTATCTCGTGAATTTATTTACCATTGAGAAGGATCAAAACAATATGTATGGTAATGACACTTAGAAAAACTAATATTTCCCAAAACCTAGTGTCACCTCATAGATAGCTATGGAGAAAAAAACCTCTGAGCCCCACTGAATACAATTAATACAATCAGAAGCTTTATAATTAAGAGGAATACATGTGTAATCATCCTTAATATTGGTGTCTGGCGAACAAGCTTTTCAGGATTCATTAAAGAGTTTCACTGATACTCTGTAATAAGATGTGAATAATAGGATTAATATAGCCATGGGCAGTGTCAGGTCAGCTGGCAATAGATCAATCCAAAAGCAGAGCATATTAAAAGGATTATAGATTAGCAATTAGATGGCTTCACAAACAAGGAATAGTTCCTGAGCATCTCTAAATGTTCTCAGAGATAGAATGTCAAGTTTTTCAGTTTATAATCCAGTAGTGCCTGAAGATGAAAGAAGAGATGGGACTTAGGCTGTGATCACAATTGACACAATCAAACCAAACCATCCTTTAGTATCAGCATCTGGATTTCAAAGGGAAGAGAGCTTAGTATAAGGTGAAGTGAACATTTACAATATAATAATGAAGTAGTTCGAAGGACAAAGGTTTAGGTGATAGAATTCTGAGAGACATGTCATAGTCAGTTATGCAGATCTTACATTCAGCATTAAGCTTCTAAGCCTTTCTGTGATCCCGTGGTATGTGTAAGTGAATTCTCAGTTTCTGTGGATGAAAATCAATGCTGTGAATTACGACTGTCACGTTTTATTGGAATTTCATCTTGACACATGTTTTAAATTTATCAATAATATATAGCTATCTGGGTTTCTGTCTGCTTTATTGTTTTCTATTGAGATATTTCCAAGTGGTGGTATTATACTGCTTTTGATTCTACCAGATATAAAGAAAGTCTGGTATAAGAACCTGCTCATATTTTTTATTTGATTTTTGATGATTTACAAGTTCATGACTAAGGAATTTGCAAAAAGGTGCTACTGTAACCAAACTATTTCCAGGAAACTTTTTTTTGATTGCCCTCATAAAGTAATATAAAATTACTATTATTCAGGACTGTAGAGTATACACCACTATTTATTTGCTTTAACAATCAGTGTGAAAACCTGGGAAATATGCCTGCTGTATCGCATTAAACAAGAATGTGTGGAATGGGCCTCACGTCTCTGACGTTTTAACCCCATTACTCTGACCTTAAGCTCTTCTGCAGTCTTTGACCTTCTTGATTAGGCAATTTTGCACTGTAAAGAGAGAATTTTAGTGTTTAAGCACCAAGTTCATATAGGGTGATTTCTTCATGTGTGAACTTCTCCTTAGCATTTGAGCTGTACTTATTGATTTCAGGTGGTTTTGAGCTCACAAATTTCCATTCACAGTTGCTGGTATATTCAGGTGCATAGTTCTCACGTCTGACTTACTACATATAATTGGTAAAGGAATGCAGTATGTGGGTAAGTCAGTCAACATGAAAGCTTATAGTCTTAGAGTCCTATTTCAAATTCATTCACCAATTAATAAATATATGTTGAAGCAACTTTTGTCAAAATTGACATATTTTGTCTTGATCTTCATTGATGCTAACACAAAACTTATGGTAGGCAATTAACTGATAATCTAAAATTATCCAAGAATTATCTGCTCATTTTGAAAGAATGGATTTTCAGAGTTATGTGGAATCTTGGTATAAAATTTTTTACTAAGAAGACATTTGGCTTTCCAAAATGATAGGAAGAGTGACTCTGGGCTTGTTTGACTCAAAAGGTTCAGAACTAATTCCCACATACCTGCTGCTAGATATCTGCTGTCCAGGGACTTTTCTGACACTTTGTACTTTACAAACGTTAAAATGGGGCTCCATAATGCTGTAATGCCTGGAAATAATAAGTAAGTAAATGAATGAATGAATGAATAACCAAACAAACAAACACCAATATGTGTTGATAACTATCTTATAATATCACTCAATGATTGAGTGGTTGGGTATTTTAAAATTTGGAAATTATTTGGAAACTACTACGGGGATGATATGGCTTAAATAGTAGTCATATTTGCAGATGTGGGATTCATATTTTGGAGTCCAGAAGACACCTAAAGACTCAGGCAGGCATGCACCAGGGGAGACGGGAGTGAGAGAGGAAGTTGCCTATGTGACCGTGGCAAAGAGAGCAAGGCCACATGTGGACCGGCCCAAAAACTAAAAGTCAGATGTTTAAATGGCAGGCATAGGTTTGCTATCCAGCTTTTTTTATTTAGACAAAAAATTTTTATGTATAAAAATATCAGACAAGGTAATCTGGTCGGTATTCATGCTACAGAATAGGGCTTGCCATTAATAATCTAATTTTTTTCAAAAAGAGTTTATGAAATATTAAAATAGTCTGTTCCTTTTTATAATCCTGGAGCTTTTCAGGGTAACTTTCTCAATTACTTTGTAAGTTCTTCCTCTTTTCAGGTATATTTTGCTTGGGTTAATTATCTGTTAATTTTTTATATGAATGGCATTGATTTCATAGATATTTTAAGGTTTAATTAGAGTAAAATTGCACTTAACGTAACTGGGCTTTTTATCTGTGTTTATTTTTTTGAGGAAGATTAGCCCTGAGCTAACTGATGCCAATCCTCCTGTTTTTGCTGAGGAAGACTGGCCCTGAGCTAACATCTGTGCCCATCTTCCTCTATTTTATATGTGGGATGCCTACCACAGCATGGCTTGCCAAGCGGTGCCATGTCTGCACCTGGGATCTGAACTGGCGAGCCCTGGGCCGCCAAAGCAGAAGGTGCAAACTTAACCACTGCGCCACTGGGCCAGCCCCTATAACTTGTTTTTTTTAAATAGTTCACTTTATTTATCATTATTTTTTTTCACAGTTTCTAATTTTAAAAATGATTTATAACTTACCTGATTTCATTTTATCTCGTATTTTTTTAACTTTATTCATTTATTTATTTTGCTGAGGAAGATTCACCCTGAGCTAACATCCACTGCCAATCTTCCTCTTTTGCTTTTTGCTTGAGGAAAATTAGCCTGAACTAACATCTGTGCCAATATTCCTCTATTTTGTGGGTGGGTTGCTGCCACAGCATGGCTGACAAGTGGTGTAGGTCCGCGCCTGGGATCCAAACCCATGAACCCAGGCCACTGAGCACGCAGAACTTTAAGCACTAGGCCACAGCACCAGCCCCAGTTTTTGAAATTTTTTATATTAATTTTATGATTTATTTGTTAGAATGAATTCACTTAAAATTAAAATATTTTGCTCAGTACTACTTAAAATATGGATTCTAAATTTCAATTCTTATATTTCTATGTCATTTAATATTTTAAGTTTTATCTTTGAATTATTTTTAAAATACTATTAGTTGGATTTTTGTTCATATCTTGAAATTAATGTCTGCTTTTATCGTATTATGGTAAGAGAATATAGTCTAAAAAATGCATTATTTTGATTTTTAAGATTTTCTTTAATAGAATGATAAGTTGTTAACAATAAGAAGTTAATTGCTTTTGCCTCTCACATTAACATATCAGTTTTTTTATCAGCTTAGAAATGCCTTAGGAACTGGCCCCATGGCCAAGTGTTTAAGTTCGTGCACTCCGTTTTGGCAGCCTGGGGTTTCACCAGTTCGGATCCTGGGCGCGGACATGCCACTGCTCATTAGGCCATGTTGAGGTGGCATGCCACATGCCACAACTAGAAGGACCCACAACTAAAATATATATATATATATATATATATACACAGCTATGTACTGGGGGGATTTGGGGAGAAAAAGCAGAATAAAAAAGAAGATTGGCAACAGTTGTTAGCTCAGGCGCCAATCTTTAAGAAAAAAAAAGAAATGCTTTAAAGGTAATTTTTAACCCTAAACTAATGAGCATAATACAAAAGGAATTCCAGGGAAGTAATTTAAAATTCACCAAAATTTCCGCTTATCTAATATGACTGGAATGTCATGAAATGTTTCTCAGAGGAGAAACTTCATAATTAAGTTGTACAGGATGAATTGATTTAGTACCAGAAGCTGGGGAAGTGTAGGCCTGGCAATGGGAGGACGTGCAAAAAGGCACTCAGGTAGAGAGGACCCAGAAAAGGAGGCGTCTGGCCTGACCACAGGTTTCTGGATTGGGTGACTGGGTGAACAGTGATGCTGTTTATCAAGGTACAAGTACAGGCAGATTGGGAGAAGGAAGATACCAAGTCTATATAACATGCATTCATAGCTCTATTTGCACATTTCAAAGCAATTTCAATGTAACAGTCCCATTTTATCCTCTCAAGAAAATAGTGTAAGAAATAAGGCAGTTAATAACTCTATTTTACAGATGGGGAGATTAATTAAGTGATTTGCTGAAGGTCGAAGAGCAACTCAAGAGTAGACTCAGGAATCAAATTCTGGTTTCTAATTTACAAATCCAGGGCTTTTTTCTGCTATACTACTAGAGATCCACATTGTAACTATTTTAACATTTCCTTATGCACATGGGTTCTTGACTGTTTTGAACTGAAGTAAATGCTCATTCATGTCCTTTAATATATATTTGCATATCTGTGTCTACCTGTCTATCTGAGAGAAAAGAGCTGACTTCCCGGTATAATGTTATTAATTATGTGACTTCTTTTTATAGTTTTCTAATATTAAAATTTCCTCATTTTCAACTCAAGAAGAGACTGCAAATGATAGCAAAAAATGGTAAAGTTTTTACACCATGACACTAGTTCTGGAGGAAAGTTATTTCTAAAGGCAAGAATTTAGCTTAACTGGTGAAACGAAAACCATTCCTTTCATTACAAATAGCTTAACCCTGTAGTCTCATAACTTCCCCCAGCCATGAACTTCAAAGCCCTCCCAGAGCGGTCCTGGAACAGGTTTCTGATTTTCCATTTGAACTTTTAATCGATCTTCTTCACTACCTACTATTCATGCTTGGAAGCAGAAGGAAATATGAATCCGACTTTTAGCTGAATCAGACATAAACAAAAGCTAGGAGCTAGAGTGAAGTCTGCCATTCAGTCCAGCTCTTTTTTAACTAACCCTGTCAAACTTTCTGAGCTCTATCTTCTTTTTTTTTTTTTTTTTAAAGATTTTTATTTTTTCCTTTTTCTCCCCAAAGCCCCCCGGTACATAGTTGTATATTCTTTGTTGTGGGTCCTTCTAGTTGCAGCATGTGGGACGCTGCCTCAGCGTGGTCTGATGAGCAGTGCCATGTCCGCGCCCAGGATTTGAACCAATGAAACACTGGGCCGCCTGCAGCGGAGCGCGCGAACTTAACCACTCGGCCACGGGGCCAGCCCTGAGCTCTATCTTCTTTATAATAAACCAGATTGAGTTAGTCACTTGCATTTGCTAAGAAGTTTGTACTTTAAAAAATGGATTGATTTGTGAAAATGCAGTGGCGATTTAATAAGGAACACAAGAAAATAGGTAGTGGGCGGACACACTGGATATGTTAACTCCATTCTATTTAGTCTGTCTGTATGATTTCAAGAAAGTTCACACTTGTGATAGAACTCAGTTTATTGCAATGGTTTGTGTTTATTTACTGCCATGAGGAGCAATGCATAGGAACTAGGATCATAAAGAGGGCAGAAAGTGGCACAGGGTGAAATGAGGCAGAGTGCATTTTTAAAAACTGGCTACAGTAACATTTCTTGTCTTATATATTTTTCTAGACCCTTGTCAAATCGTAGAAGAAGTAGAGTTGATTTTCCCTCCCCTTAACCCTGGGTGGGGCTATGTGACTGCCTTGATAAACAGTGTGGTGGAAGTGACACTACATGTCTTTTAAGGTTATGTCATAAAAGTGGGATTGGGTTTCCACCTGGCTTTCTCTCTCAGGAAATACATGTGGGGAGCTCTAAGACTATGTGTAAGAAGTCAGGATTCCAGAAGCTGCCACGTTAGAGAGACTACAATTGGAGGCCACAGAGAGATAAAGAGGGATGCCAGAAGACCCCCGGGTGTTAAAGCCCCCAGCTCTTTGAGTCTTCCTGGCATCAGCCACCAGGTATATGAGTGAGCAAGCCTTAAGATGATTCCCTCCTCGGTTTAAAAGCTGTGCCAGCTGACACCGACACTGACAGAGACAAGCTGTCCCTCCAAATTGTGAGGAGACTAGACGTGGTTACGGTGTTAAGCCACTAAATTCTGGAGTGGTTTGTTACACAGTATTTGATAAAAAAAAAAAAATATGTATACTTTGAATTACATGATATCAATAAATTCAATTCCTGATGATTTAGGAAACAGTATCAGTTTATGCTTTTTTTATGTACTTTTGTTCTTCTTCATATCTCTTCTGCCCACCTCTTAGATAATGTATCCCTAATAATGCTATTCTGGGAATGTGAAAAATTAAAGTGACACTAGGTAATTTGTTTATGTTATCATCTTTTAAAAAGCAATAGCTGGAGAGACAGGATGGGGAGGAAAATTTGCAATAGTAGGATGAAATAAGTCATAGGCATGATTTTATTGTGGTTTTCCATGGGAGTCAGTGTTACTTCAGGCAACAACCGTTTGCTGCATTACGGTTGGAAATCACTAAGTGATTTCCACTACACATAATCTTCAGAGTTTCTCCCCCAAACTGTAGGATGATATTTTTTAAAAAGTCGGTGTCTCTCCATTTGGACTACAATTTGACATTTTCCCCATGTTAGATTGTTAATCTAATTAGACTGAATAATTCTCCATGTTCCATAAAAGTCACAAACACAAGTCTTTGCAATGAAAAGATGGGATTATTATTTAACAATGAGAACAAAGAGTGAATACAGCTTGTCCTCCAGCATGCATGCTGCTAAAGACCATTTAGCCACAGAAATGCTTTAGGTTCTTGTTCCAACGGGACAAGGGCCCTGCCCTTCGTAGATACTTTGCTGCTGTCTCCTTCCAACATATAGCAGTTTTCTCAGGGATGGAGTCTGCAGTGTTTAGAACCCATTAGCTCTTTCCACGCCTTTGCTGGTTAAGAGGAATTGGGCTTCAGAACACAGGTTCATTCCTTTGAAAACAAAGCCTACATTTTCTCCCTGCCAGGGCAGTTATTGTGTACTTAGAATTATCAGGTACATCCGCCAACTTCCAGTCATACATTTCCCTGTCAGGGCTGTTTCTGTGGGTGCTCACTGGCACTCTGGCATACACACACATGCACATACACGCACACACACACCTATTTCCGGACCCCTTGGAGAGAGCACTGATAACACTTACAGAAATGCAAAACTACCCTGCAGGAAGAATATAAGGAAAAGGGTGGGTGGCTTGAAGAAGGAGATAAAGTTCAATGGTCTCAAGTAAGACTATAGCCTGAAAAGAAAAACAAGGCCATGATATTATATAATTAAGCACTTTATTTTATTCCACAGAGCCACTAAGTCACTAAGAAATGCATTGTTTAAAGGAAGCAATGTTGAAATTTTATTTCTAAGGCTTAGTTTATGCCAAGTTGCAAATTCTCTGAAAAGAAAATACAGATGGCTATTAAATATAGGAAAAAGGCACTTAACCTTACTTAAAAGAAGAGGAATAGAAAAATTCTACAAGTTTTTATTTTCTCACCTATGAAACTGGCAGAAGTTGAAAACTGGTAAGCAAAAAGAAAGGGGCACACTCATACGTATTGCTGGCGGACACACAAATTGGTACCACATTAGTGGAGGATATATTCGTTTTCTACAACTGCTGTAACAAAGTAGCAATAAAAAACCTGAGTGGCTTTGAACAACACAAATTAATGTCTCACAATTCTGGAGGCCAGAAGTCCAAAATCAAGGTATTGGCAGGGAATGATCTCTCTGAAGGCACTAAGGAAGCATCTGTTCCAGGCTTTTCTCTTAGCTTCTGGTAGTTCCTCGACACTTGTGGCAGCAAAACTCCAATCTTCACGTCGTGTTCTGTATGTATGTGTATCTCTGTTTCCAAATTTCCCGTTTTTCTAAGGACACTATTCATATTGGATTGGAACCCATCTCAACTAATTACATATGCAATGGCCGTAATGCCAAATAAGGCAACATTGTGAGGTACTAGGGATTCTGAATTTGGGGGCACATAATTTAACCCACAGCAGAGAGCAATTTACAAACAGATGCCAAAATGTTAAATGCCATAGCCATTAAATCAACACTGTACATAAGCACATACATTTGGAAGTGCGATAAACATAAGAAATTAATTGCAGCATTGACTGTAATAGTAAAAGGCTGGAAACAACATAAATGACCTCTAATAGATGACTGAAGAGTAAAGATCCACATACATTCATAGATATGTCACCAAGTTACACTGTTAAGAAAAAAAAGCAAAGTACACAACTGTTACATGACATTTTACCATTTGTATGAACGTGTCTTTATGTATGTGTAGACACACACACTTACAAAAACATATCTACAATATTTTACAGCTTCCCCTGTGAAATGGTGTTGTCTAGTCACCATCCCTTCAATCTGAGCTGGCTTTGTCACTAGCTTTGACCAACAGCATGCAGCTGAATTGACTTTGTAAGAGTTCCAAGGCTGGGGTTCAAAAGGCTTTCTGTCTTCTGCTCTTGCCCTCTTGTTGTCCTCAGACCACCACATGAAGAATCCAGGCATGGCTCTTCTGGGATGAGAGACCGTGTAGCCACAAAGGCCCAGCCAGAATGCCAGCACCAACTGCTGGAAATGGAAGTGAGGCCATATCCAAGCTTTAGCCCTCTTTGAGCTCCTGATGACGGCAGCCGTATGAGCTACGCCAAAAGACGTCAGCAGAATAAGCCCCCAGGTAATGCCAGCCCAGCCCAAATTGCTGAAGCACAGAATTATGAGTAAAAAAAATGGTTATTCTTTTAAGCCATTAATTTTTGGGTGTTGTAAGGCATAGTAGTAGTTAACCAACACACACAAATATATAAATGGGCATGTATGTATGCATCTATGCACACACACACGTATATGTTTGTGAGTAAATCAAAAATTTCTGGCTGGAGATGTAGGAAATGCGTTAACAGTGGTTGCCTCCAGGAAAGGGAAACGGGTGTGTAGGGGATAGAGGAAGAAAGGAGACCAATTATATTATTTCTTTTAACGTGTACACTTTTTAAATCTTTCGAATTTTCTGTCGTGCATATATTATCTATTCAGAAATAAAATAATTAATATACCAAGCAATACGATCTATTGGTAGGTTACTTGTTTGTTCTGGTACCTGCCACTTTTAAGAAAAAAGAATTGGCAGAGGGAAGACTACAGAATAGCTTTGCAGTGGAAATAGTAAGATTAGTTTCTGAAGTCTTTTAATCCTAAAAACTCAAGAAATCTTATCATAAAATAAGTCAGATGTGTGGTTTATTAATGAAGACCCAAGCCGTTTCTACAAAATACTCAGTGATATTTTGAGGATGGACTGATAATCAAAGTAGATGAAAAATCTTAAAACATCTTACACAGTTTTTTAACACTCTGTCCAAAAAAGCAACAAAAATAAAAACCTTGTGATAATGTAAAACAATAAAAACCAAACATTTATTTTGTTACTTAATTTTTCTATATTACGTATTAGAATAACACACATGTATTTTTTAGCAGAGAGTGAAAATTTTATACCAAAAGCTCAAAGAATATGTGTGTATGCCTGTTGGGTTGTTCCATTTATCAAATTGTTAATTAGGAAGAATGTCTGTATCAAAGAATTTCACTGTGAGATGTTGCCTAATGGGGATTGGGAAAAAACCCCCAAAATACCACAATTGGAAAAAGTTCAAATTTCAGGTGAATAGTGTAATGGGAATATGGAATAATTCCAAGTGCAGGGAGTGAAATACATCTATATAATTCAGCTAATTAGGTAAGCTTTATTTGAAATGACGAAAAGCGAATTTTAAAAATTCTTCTCTGAAATTTTTATTACAGGAGAAAAATGAGTTGTTTTTTCTCTCTCTCTCTCGCACACACACAAACTTCGTTTTGTTATGAAAACAGCAAATTGTTCCCTGGGAGCAAAATGTTCCCAGGAAGGCATGCTTTATTGTTTGAAATTCTATGCTTTTAACAGTCATAGGTCTATAAACTTTGCTGGTCACTGAAAACATCATTTTAATAAATGACAAGAATTACATTGTTGCAGTAGTCTTTAATTATAAAAAAGAACAGAATGAATTAAAAAGTAATGAAATTATAAAACTACTGTTTGAAGGACCTACTATGTGCCAGGTATTTTATATTTATTATCTTGAATCCTCAAAACTACCATCCCTCCAGTGGCTTTGATGTTTGCCTTTCCCGACCTCAATAGTGACTGATGTTTCTGCTTCAGAAACATACCGCGAATTTATCTCCGTTTCCACTGCCTCCAACCCCTTCTCGGCCACGGAATCTACCACAGCCTCCAACCCCCTGTTTCTCTGTATCTTCCCTTACCACTGATTCTCCACCTCACTGCAAGTTGATCTCAAATCACAGCTAATTAAAACTCTTCAATGGTTAACTATGACCCTTAGAATAAAATACAAACGATTACTATGGGATGTATATTCTGCATGACCTGGCCCTGCCTATCCCTCTCGCTTCATCTCTAATTTCTCTTCCTTCAATGGCTAAGTGAAAGAGGCCCCTGTGTTCCCACATTGCCCTAAAATGCCTACCCCAAACCCAGAGACTTTGCGAGAGCTCTGCTTGGCTTGCAAAGATACTTAAGCTACTCTGCACTTTTAGCTCCTGAACTCTGCTTAAATGGCCCCATAGTGGAGGGGTCTTCCTCAAGCATATTATTTAAAGTAGATGGCACTCTATCCCTTCATTATTCTCTGTCTCAGTCACCAGTATGAAATCTCCACAGTGCTTCTTACAATATGCACTTATTTTTTTTCTGTTCATTTATTTCTCCCTTTCTATACTCAGATAAATTATTCAAGCATAAGCACAAAATAAAGATATTTTCTTTTCTTTTTACATTTTTTATTAAGTTAATGATAGGTTACAAGCTTGTGACATTTCAGTTGTACATTATTGTCTGTCAGTGGTGTTGTAGGTGCACCCCTTCACCCTTTGTGCCCACCCCCCACCCCACCTTTCCCCTGGTAGCCACTAATCTGTTCTCTTTGTCCAAATGTTTAAATTCCTCATATGAGTGGAGTCATGCAGAGATTGTCCTTCTCTATCTGGCTTATTTCACTTAACATAATTCCCTCAAAGTCCATCCATGTTGTTGCAAATGGGACAATTTTGTTCTTTTTTACAGCTGAGTAGTATTCCATTGTATATATATATATACCACATCTTCTTTATCCAACCATCTGTTGATGGACACTTAGGTTGCTTCCACTTCTTGGCTATTGTAAATAATGCTGCAATGAACACTGGGGTGCGTAGGACTTTTGGAATTGCTGACTTCAAGCTCTTTGGATAGATACCCAGTAGTAGGATATGTGGATCATATGGTAGTTCTATTTTTAATTTTTAGGAGGAATCTCCATACTGTTTTCCATAGCGGCTGCACCAGTTTGCATTCCCACCAGCAGTGTATGAGGGTTCCTTTTTCTCTACCACCTCTCCAACATTTGTTAGTATTAGTTTTAGATATTTTTGTCATTCTAATGTGTGTAAGGTGATCTCTTAGTGTAGTTTTGATTTGCATTTCTCTGATGATCAGCGATGATGAGCATCTTTTCATGTGCCTATTGGCCATCCGTGTATCTTCTTTGAAGGAATGTCTGTTCATGTCTCCTGTTCATTTTTTGATCGGGTTGTTTCATTTTTTGTTGTTGAGTTGTGTGAGTTCTTTATATATTATGGATATTAAGCCTTTGTTGGATGTATTACTTGCAAATATTTTTTCCCAGTTAGTGGATTGTTTTTTTGTTTCAATCCTGTTTTCCCTTGCCTTGAAGAAGCTCTTTAGTCTAATGAAATCCCACTTGTTTATTCTTTTTATTGTTTCCCTTCTCTGAGAAGACATGGTGTCCGAAAAGATCCTTTTAATACTGATGTCAGAGAGTGTACTGCCTACATTTTCTTCTAGAAGCCTTATGGTTTCAGGTCTCAGCTCTAGGTCTTTGATCTATTTTGAGTTTATTTTGGTGAATGGTGAAAAAGAATGGTCAATTTTCATTCTTTTACATGTGGCTTTCCAGTTTTCCCAGCACCATTTGTTGAAAAGACTTTCTTTTCTCCATTGTATGCCCTCAGCTCCTTTGTCAAAGAGTAGCTGTCCATAGATGTGTGGTTTTATTTCTGGGCTTTCAGTTCTGTTCCATTGATCTGTGCACATGTTTTTCTACCAGTAGCATGCTGTTTTGATTACTGTAGCTTTGTAGTATGTTTTGAAGTCAGGGATTGTGATGCCTCCAGCTGTGTTCTTTTTTCACAGGATTGCTTTAGCAATTCAGGGTCTTTTGTTGCCCCATATGAATTTTAGGATTCTTTGTTCTATTTCTGTAAAGAATGTCAATGGGTTTCTGATTGGGATGGCTTTGAATTTGTAGATTGCTTTAGGTAGAATGGACATTTTAACTATGTTTATTCTTCCAATCCATGTGCATGGAATGTCTTTCCATCTCTTTATGTTGTCATCCATTTCTTTCAGAAAAGCCTTGTAATTTTCATTGTATAGGTCTTTCACTTCCTTAGTTAAATTCACACCGAGGTATTTTATTCTTTTTGTTGCAATTGTGAGTGGCATTGTGTTCTTGAGTTCTTTTTCTGTTAGTTCATTATTAGAGTATAGAAATGCTACTGATTTATGTAAATTGATTTTATACCCTACAACTTTGCTGAAGTTATTGATTACTTCTAAAAGTTTTCCAATGGATTCTTTGGGGTTTTCTATATATAAGATCACGTCGTCTGCAAACAGGAAGAGTTTCACCTCTTCCCTCTCTATTTGGCTTCCTTTTATTCCTTTTTCTTGCCTGATTGCTCTGGCCAGGACCTCCAGTACTATGTTAAATAAGAGTGGTGATAGAGGGCATCCTTGTCTCGTTCTTGTTCTCAGGGGGATGGCGCTCAGTTTTTGCCCATTGAGTATGATGTTGGCTGTGGGTTTGTCATATATGGCCTTTATTATGTTGAGGTTGTTCCTGTCTATCCCCATTTTGTTCAGAGTTTTTATCATAAATGGCTGTTGGATCTTGTCAAATGCTTTCTCTGCATCTATTGAGATGATCCTGTGGGTTTTATTCCTCAGTTTGTTGATGTGGTGTATCACATTGATTGATTTTCGGATGTTGAACCATCCCTGTGTCCCTGGTGTGAATCCCACTTGATCATGATGTATGATCCTTTTGATGAATTGCTGAATTCTGGTTACCAAAATTTTGTTTAGAATTTTTGCATCTAAGTTCATCAGCGTATTGGCCTGTAGTTCTCCTTTTTTGTGCTGTCCTTGTCAGGTTTTGGTATCAGTGTGATGCTGGCCTCATAGAATGTGTTAGGAAGTGTTCTATCCTCCCTAAATTTTTGGAATAGCTTGAAAAGGATAGGTATTAAATCCTCTCTGAAAGTTTGGTAGAATTCCCCAGGAAAGCCATCTGGTCCTGGAGTTGTATTCTTTGGGATGTTTTTGATGGCTGTTTCAATCTCTTTCCTTGTGATTGGTTGGTTCAAATTGTCTGCTTCTTCTTGAGTGAGCTTTGGGAGATTGTAGGAGTCCAAGAATTTATCCATTTCCTCTAGGTTATCCATTTTGCTGGCATATAGTTTTTCATAGTATTCTCTTATAATCCGTTTTATTTCTGTGAAGTCTGTTATTATTACTCCTCTTTCATTTCTGATTTTGTTTATGTGAGCTTTCTCTCTTTTTTTCTTTGTAAGTCTGGATAGGGGTTTGTCAATTTTATTTATCTTCTCAAAGAACCAACTCTTTGTTTCATTGATCCTTTCTACTGCCTTTTTTGTTTCAATAGCATTTATTTCTGCTCTGATTTTTATTATTTCTCTCCTTCTGCTGACTTTGGGCTTTGTTTGTTCTTCTTTCTCTAATTCAGTTAGGTGTAGTTTAAGATTGCTGATTTGGGATTTTTCTTGTTTGTTAAGATGTGCCTGAATTGCGATGAATTTTCCTCTTAATACAGCTTTTGCTGCATCCCATATGAGTTGGCATGGCCTGTTATCATTTTCATTTGTGTCCAGGTAGTTTTTGATTTCTTCTTTAATTTCTTCAATGATCCATTGCTTGTTCAATAGCATATTGTTTAGTCTCCACATCCTTGTGCCTTTCTCAGCTTTTTTCTTGTAATTAATTTCTAGCTTTATAGCATTATGATCAGAGAAGATGCTTGCTATTATTTCAATTTTTTTTTAAATTTGTAAAGGCTTGCCTTGTTTCCCAACATATAGTCTATCCTTGAGAATGTTCCCCGCGTGCTTGAGAAGAATGTGTATTCCGTGGTTTTTGGATGGAGTGTTTTATATATGTCTAAGTCCAACTGTTTTAGCTTTTCATTTAGCTCCACTGTTTCTTTGTTGATTTTCTGTCTGGATGATCTGTCCATTGATGTGAGTTCGGTGTTGAGGTCCTCTACTATTATTGTGTTCTTTTTGATATCTTCTTTTAGGTTTGTTAATAGTTGCTTTATGAACTTTGGTGCTCCAAAGTTGGGTGCATAGGTATCTATAAGCATTATTTCTTCTTGATGAAGTGTCCCTTGATCATTATATATTGGCCCTCTATGTCTCTCTTTACCTGCCTTATCTTGAAGTCTGTTTTGTCTGATATAAGTATTGTGACACCTGCTTTCTTTTGTTTGCTATTAGCTTGGAGTATTGTCTTCCAACCCTTCACTCTGAGCCTGTGTTTGTCCTTGGAGCTGAGGTGTGGTTCCTGGAGGCAACAAATTGTTGGATCTTGTTCTTTAATATATTTTGCCACTCTGTGTCTTTTTATTGGAGAGTTCAATCCGTTTACATTGAGGGTGAGTATTGATGCATGAGGGCTTAATGCTGTCATTCTGTTGTATGTTTTCCAGTTTTCCTGCGTTTCCTTTGTTTCTCATCCTGTGTGTTTTGGCCTACCCATTGACTTCTGCAATTTCTTATGCTGGGTTTCTTAGATTTTTCCTTATTTATGTTTCGTGTCTCTGTTCTGCTTTTTAGTTTAGTGGGTAGCCTGAAGTTTGTATTCAGAATCTCGTGTATAACATAGTCCATTTTCTGGTGGTCTCTTACTTCCTTAGCCTAGACTGTTTCAGTCCCTTTCCTCCTCCCCTCCTAAATTATTATTTTCATCTCTTATTCCAACTTGTGTTGTGAGTTTGTGGTTAGAGTGATAAGATTGTCTTTGCTTTGGTGATTTCCTTCCCTTCATCCTAATGCTATATTTGAATATTTGCTAACCTATTCAGATTTTACCTATTTGTCTCCCTACTATGTGTTTTGCGACCCCTTACTCCCTTTTTTTCTTTTTTCAGGTATGAGCGCCTTCTTGAGGATTTCTTATAGTGGAGGGCTGGTGACTACAAAGTCCCTTAGCTTTTGTTTGTCTGGAAAAGAATTAATTTCTCCCTCATATCTGAAGGGTATTTTTGTTGGATAGAGTATTCTTGGCTGAAGATTTTTATCCTTTAAAGTTGTGAATATGTCACTCCAATCTCTCCTAGCTTGTAAGGTTTTTGTAGAGAAATCTGCTGAAAGTCTGATAGGGGTTCCTTTGTAGGTTATTTTCTTCTGCCTTACTGCCCTGAATATTCTTTCTTTGTCACTCATTTTTGTCATTTTTACTACCACATGCCTTGCAGTAGGTCTTTTTACATTGACAAATCTAGGAGATCTGAAAGCTTCCTCCACACACATTTCTCTCTCAATCCATAGATTTGGGAAGTTCTCTTCTATTATTTCATTGAGCACACATTCTGCTCCACTTTCCTTTCCCATGCCCTCAGGAATTCCGATGATTCTTAAGTTGCATTTTCTCATTGAGTCAGCTATTTCTCTGAGATTTTCTTCAGTTTTTTAAATTCTTAGTTCTCTTTGTTCCTCTGTCTGGAGCCATTCAGCCTGTCTATCTTCGATTATGCTAATTTGCTCCTCTGTGGCATCTACACGGGCATGCAGGGAATCCGTATTCTGTTTTATCTGATCCATTGTATTTTTCATCTCTAGTATTTCTAATTGATTCTTCTTTATAATTTCAATCTCTTTTGTGAAGTAACTCCAGAACTCGTAGACCTGTTTCTCTATATTCCCCTTTACCTCATTGAATATTTTGATAGCTATTTTGAACTCATCTTCACTTAGTTTACCCATTTCTAAGCCCTCAGGACCTACTTCTGTATTTTTATTGTTTTCCTTTTGGACTGGAGCTTTTATAAATTGCTGGATGGTAGAGGAGCGGTTTTTGTGCATGATGCTGTTATTCGGTTGCAGTTACAGCCTGTCACCACTAGATGGGGGTCGAGAGCCTTGCATTCTGAGCCCTCGGCCTTCAGCTGCAACGGCGGCGCCCAGCATGGGTTGAGGGAGGAGGGGCAGTTTCACTCACACGACCTGGATTGGATCAGCTCTAGCTTTCTGATCTCCTGGGGCCCTGGCTTACTGGGGCTTCCCCACGCGAAAGCTTTCCCCCATTAGAGAACACAGTGCACAGTGGTGGGAGTCCTGGATGACCCCCAGATGCTCGGCCCCTCCCCTGATCCTTCCCTCACTCGCCGCAGTGATCCCAGTCTCTAGGGGAGGGAGCAAAGTTCTCTGTTATCCCATTCCAGCTCCTCCAAGAGCAGCTCCAGTCTTTCCGCCTTCCGTCGTTTGGCTGCTGTGGGTTTCTGATGATTTCTGTTATTAGGATCTTTTTTTGGTTGGAAAGCAGTTGCTCTTTTTGGTTGTAATTTCGAGGGGAGAGAGTTCTGGGTGAGTTCACACTGCCATGTTGCTGATGTCTGAAGACATTTCCAAACAAACAAAAATAAAGAGAGTTTATCCTGAAGAAATACTAAAACATACGCTAAAAACGAGCAGGTAAACCCAGAATACAGAAGTGGAATAAAAATAAAATTAAGTAAAGGTACTCTATTTCTATATTAATGGTTAATTACATTTATAACATTGAAAAATAATTTAAAAGGGTACTAACTTTCAGCTGTACGATGAATATGGTCTGCAAATGTAATGATAACCCTGTATTGTGTAACTGAAAAAAAAAGGTAAATATGTGAGGTCATGGATGTGTTAATTAACTAGATAAGGGGAATCCTTTCTCAATATATATGAAATCACTGTGACATACTCTTTAAATATCTCTTATAATTTTATTTGTCAATTATACCTTAAACCTTAAATTTAAAAAAAAAAAAAAACGGGGCAGTGGGACTGGCCTGGTGGTATAGTGGTTGTTTTCATACTCCTCTTCAGCAGCTGAGGCTTCACGGTTCGGATCCTGGGCATGGACCCACACACCACTCATCAAGCCATGCTGTGGCGGTGTCCCATATACAAAGTAGAGGAAGATTGGCATGGTTGTTAGCTCAGGGACCATCTTCCTCAAGCAAAGGGAGGAAGATTGGCAACAAATGTTAGCTCAGAACCAATCTTCCTCACACAAAAAAAGGAGGGGTGGGGGAGGTGGGAATGACTTTCTATCTTTAAGTTAATTTCTTTGAAAACTCAGATGGTGTGAACTATTTCCCAGGAAAAAATAACTCAATAAGTTATATAAATATAAATAGAATTTTCATACTTATATAAGTTAAATTAATATGTAAAAATATCTCCTTCCAAAAAACTCCACATCAGAAATTATTTTCAAACATCAAAGGAACACATGATACATATTGTATAGGAACTGTTTCAGAGAATAAGAGGGAAAAATCTCCTTCAATTGCTTTCACTGGACTGTTATGACCTTGACAGGAAAACATTGGAAGAACTTGATAGACTCTAAAATTATAGCTTAACTTCATCAAGGAATATAAATGCAAAATTCCTAGGTAAACTCCTAGAAAATTGAAGTAGGATATAAAAATAAAATATCTTGACCAAACTGAGCTGTTTCTACAAATGAAGAGGTAAGTCAATACCAGAAAAATCTATCCATGCATGCCACCATGTTAATGGATTAAAGGATGAAACTCAATGTAATTTCAATAAGACATTTAACAAAATTTAACATTCACTCATAACAAAACATTAAGCCACCTTGGAATGGAAGAATATGCTTTTAATTGATAAAGTATATTTACCTAAAGCAAGTTAATCATGATTTTTAGAAGCATTTCAACAAAAAGTCAGAAAGAAGACAAGGATGGCTGTTGTCACTCTTTCCATTAAATATTATACTAAAGGTACTGGTCAAAGCAATTGAAGAAAAATGAGAGAGAGAAAGAGAGGGAGAAAAGGGGTAAAACTGTTGATTCTTATGAACATGATAATGTCTACATAGGAAATTCAAAAGAATGGAGACATGCAATTAGAATAAGATAATTAAGGGGTCCAGCTCAGTGGCAGAGCAGTTAAGTTTGCACATTCCGCTTCAGTGGCCTGGGGTTCGCCGGTTGAGATCGTGGTGTGGACATATGCACCACTTATCAAGCCATGCTGTTGGAAGGTGTCCCACATATAAAATAGAGGAATATAGGCACAGATGTTAGCTCAGGGCCAATCTTTCTCAGCACAAAGAAGAGGATTGGCAGCAGATGTTAGCTCAGGATTAATCTTCCTCAAAAAAGAAAAAAAATTAAGATAATTAAGAAATTGTGGTGTATAAAAGGACTAACATACAAAACACCTTATTTCATCACCAGCATTCTGATAAGAAAATATAGGGTAAATTCTATTCACAGTGACCAAAAAACTAAAAACATTTCCAGAAATAATTTTTCAAGATACTTGCATAATATCAGTGGAAAAAAAGTTAAAATCCCGTTGCAGGATATATAAAACAACCTGAAAAATATTCAGGGATGGGAATGCTCAATTTTATAAAGAGGTGAGTTCTTCCAATTTTATGCCAAATTTTTACTACAATTCCCATCAAAACCCCAATATGGTTTTTGTATGGAACTTAATTAGCTGAATCTAAAGTTCATGTAGAATAGTAAATGTCTAAGAAGAATCAAGATAATAAAAAATGGAAGGAATAATAGAGGGAGAGGAGTGTTGTGGTGATGTATCCATTTAGTTATCATGTGCTCTGATGGAGAATACAGTAGGGTACTGATGCAGGAATGGAGAAATACATCAATGGAAAAGAATAGAAATCCCTAACCTGAGCATATATGCATCTTAGAATATGATAAGAGATACCGCAGGTCAGTGGAAAAGTAATTACCTGCTTAATAACTAATGATGAGATAATTGGCTTTTCACCATAATCTATTATAAAATGCACTTTTTTTGCATTTAAACATCTTTGAAACCACAATGTGTCCTAAATGACACCTTATCATCACCATCAACCAGGTGAGAGTTGTCATATCAATACAATAATGTGCTTCTTTATTTCTGTTCATGTTGATAGATTTCACCAAGCAATGCAAGTCAAGGCAAGAGAAACTGGCTCATCTTTTGCAGTAGGTAAAAATGCAATGAGTATGTAGAGTGACTGATTTAAATAGAACTATTGTTAAAGGATCAGATGTTACCAGCAATTTCTTGTTTTCTTTGAAGAGAAGTTGCTCAATTTCTAGCAATGTGTGATTCAACCAAAGAAAAAACCCAAAACGAGTGTCAAGCCAAAAAGCAAAATGAATTGAAATTTGCAAAATAGGCTTCAATCAATTGAAAGAGACTCCCAGATATGACGTGTCACATACTTTTAGGGAAAGATATGTCACAATGCTAAGTGCTGGTGAGAATGAGGGGGGAATTCTCTCAGACATTTGCTGATACTGAAAATTAGCTCTAGCTCTTTAGAGGGCACTTAAGGAACATTTGGTTAAATTGAAAATGAACACGTGCTGTACCTAGCAATCTTTTCTCTAGTTATCTTCTACCTTTGCAACTCGAAGTGAAGTGCTTGGACCAGGGGCAGCAGCAGCAGCATCACCTGAGATTTGTTAGAAATGCAGCGTCCAACGTTCCACCTCTGACCTTGAATCAGAACCTAGAGTTTAACAAGATCCCCTGATGATTTCTATGAACATTAAAATTTAAGAAGCATTGTCCTAGAGAATCTCTCACATACCTTTCAAGGAAATATGAATAAAAAATGTTCATTTATTCTTAAAGACACAAATAGAAAAAAATCACAAATGTCAACTTGTAAGAAAACATAAATAAAATGAGATGTACTCATATGATGAAATGTATGGCAGTTGAAATACACAAACTAAATCTACAGTTTCAACACTGATCATTTATAATATTGAGTAAAACATCAAGTTACAGGACAGTAAGTAGCATACGACAACATTCATATAAATTAAAAATAAAACAAAAACACTATATTATATATAAGTAGAAATACATAGATAGAAAATATACACTCAAGCATGTGTCAGTGGTTTTAGGTCTGAGAAGGGAGACAAAAAGGGGGACGGAAACACAGAGGAGAAGGTGAGGACCTTCAGCCATATCAGTGCTGCTTTTATTTCTTTAAAAAAAGGAAATATTGACAGATGTCACCATTAATTCCTTTTATTCACTGGGAGTAGTATTAATGCACTTTTTTAGAGAATATTTTTAATTTTTCTAATTATAGTTTTAATTAGAAAATGAAAATGTAGAAAAATTGAACAAAGAACAAAAGACAATTCACAGAAAAAGAAATATGAAAACTGCCAAGCATATAAAAAGCTGCTCAGTTTCCCTAGCTAAATAAATGCAAAATAATGAGATAGGTTTCTTCATTAAATAGGTTGACAAAGAATGATAAAGAGTTTTTAGTAAATTAAAACAAGAAAGGCTCTCATATACTGTTTGTGGCAGTGTAAATTTGTGAAGTTTCAAATTTGATTTATATCTATCAAGACTTCCTAATGTGCAAACTTCATTGACTCAGGAATTCCAATGCCAGGGATTCAGTGTTTAGAAGTTGACGCTTGTGTGCAAAGATTTGTGTTCAGTAATGTTGATTACAACGTTGCTAATAATGAGAAAAACTAAAATAACAAAAAATTAGAATAAAAAATGATTTGAGTACATCATAGGGGATTAGTTAAAATAGGGTAGATACATCAATTCTGTACAGTGTAGGAGTGGTCAGATTATGGGAGACACTAACTTTTACTTTATGAATTTCTGTTTTATTCAACAAGAACAGTTTTATTGTTTTTGAATTTAGAAAAATTACCATTTGTCAAAATACGGTCCATTTCTTATTTTATAATATAAATATTATTTTCATAATATCCTTCTTTTTAATCAGTGCATCACTCTCTCATTTCTTCTCATGTGAGTGCAGAATATATCATTGTTGACATCACAGCAAGATACCATGAAACAAGGAGGACGTTTTATTTGATATTTACTAGATTCTGAGAACACAGCTAAATAAAAATCCTACTGTGTCTTTTTAGTTCTTCTCCACTCAAAATAAAGTACATAAAATCATTGTGGATACCGCTAGGAGATCTTCACCGTTAACAGTGAGGGAAATGAGAACATGGCCAAGGTGCAGAGGTTCATGTAGGTCATGGATTTTGGTATTGCTTTATGAGAAAGTATAGTCTTTGTATTAAGGAATTCCATAGATTACACATTTTCAATCATCATGAATACTTAAATTTTATGATTTATTTAACTTTCAAATCCTCATTAACAGTTAAGCATTATGATTTATTTAAATTGATAATATTTCATTAGATTTTAAAATTTAACATTAATCAAATTAAATCTAAATCATTAAATCCAGTGTTATTGGAGAAGGATCATGAAGTGTCAGGAAGATGAGAAAGTAGTGCATTCCAGAACTCATATATATATATATGTATATATATATATATTTTTTTTTTACTAAAAGAGTACTGTCTATAGTCATTAATTGTTTCAGATAAGTGTACTTGAAAGCATCGATTTCTAGAATGTAGAGTCTGGGTTTGCTCGCGTAAGTTTGTCTTCAATTATCGTAAAATTTTATATATAATTGCTTAATAAATTATTTTATTAATGACTGTTAAATTTAGGTGAAGTATGATAAATCTATATATATACACACATGTAGATAGAGATATAAAATTCCCTTTTAAAAATTATGACGTTAAGATATGATCCTCATATTTATGTATCTATGTTACGTGTGGTCACTGCATTATTGGGTATTCCTTAAATACTACCTAAATGCAGCTTGTTTACAGCCAGAACTCTTTGTTTGCTAGGGTAGAGAAGGAAATGAAACCCTATGGCTTCTTGTCCATCTTATTCTAGTTTCCTGACAAGTAGGTAGAAAGTGTCATCAACTGCAGTTTCAGGTTCTTAGTTATGATGATTTCTCTTCATGTAATAAAATATCACTTCTGTGAGTTTATTTCTTTTATTCTGCAGTCACTGACCTGGCCCCAAAAAACACAACTTCATAGAGCATTTTCGTAGAAACTACTTCAAGAAATGTCACTATAGCACTAGAGAATTGGCATTTTCTGTGCCAAGATGTCATTCCTAATAATACTGTGTCTGAGGAAGTGAAGCTGGGAGAAATAGCCAGCTGGGTGGTGAAGGACAGGTTTGCCTCATCTGTAAATAACAGTGATTTGTGGGATGACGATCTCACCAACAGGGCTTCTCTCCTCCTCCTCATTAGGATGCTCTGCAGTGCAGGCAGAGGCTGTCAAGGACCCCGATGGAAGCTAAGCATGATGATGGCAAGCTCTCTGTTCTGTTTTGCATTTTAAAGCCATTCGTAAATGTTCTCTAGCTCTTTCCGTTGCAAAAGGTAGAGACTGGGTTGTGATGCAACTCTTCTCATCTCTCTTTGCTGATGGGTACAATTCTTCTCTGTGACAGAGTTCTGTTTACTGTGGGATTCAACCTATAACTCTTTAAGGAGGCGTAGTTAGGTAATGGTGGAAGAGTCAGTGCCCATATTCAGGTGGGAATTTAGTAACTTACACTATGGCTGCAACTGCCAAGCTCTGGAGAGAGTTTCCTCAACCATAGAAACCAGAAAGGAATTAATGAGTTCGTTTAAGTTTTCCCTAGGCAAAATTGCCCAAAGTATAGCATCCATGCTCCTTTGAATAACATTGCTTAGGACCTTCAATAGCACCACACTCAAGATCATGTAATGTTTTGCCACAACATTGCTTGATGAGCGATGTATAGGTCCGTGTCTAGGATCCAAATCCATGAACCCTGGGCCTCTGAAGCAGAGTGTGCAAACTTAACAACTACACCATTAGGCTGGCCTGAGAATATATTTTAAAAGAGAGATTCACTATGGACCAAAAAGCAGGGACCTGCTTCCACAAAAGCAGCTGCCACAAGGGGCCGCCCCATAGCCTAGTGGTTAAGTTTGGTGTGCTCTGCTTTGCTGACCCGGGTTGGGTTTCTGGGTGCAGTCCTACACTACTCATCAGGGGCCATGCTGTGGCAGCAACCCACATACAAAATAGAGGAAGACTGGCACAGATGTTAGCTCAGGGCCAATCTTCTCAAACAAAAAGAGGAATATTGGCAACAGATGTTGACTCAAGGCAAATCTTCCTCAGCATACACACACACATACAAAAAGCAGCTGCCACCGGGGACCAAAATGTACAATTTCAGGGGATTTAGGGATGGATCCTTAGAAAAGGATCCTCCCTCCACCTTAGAAAAGTGATGTCACTCCATGTTTTCTATTTGAAACCAGTAATGATCCTTCCAAATTCTCTCTCCATTTTTTTTAGATGAAAAAATTGAAGAGGTTAAATAATTTGTCTTTTAAGTGTCAGATCCAGCACTTCAGTTCAATTTGATGTAAAATCCATGCTTTTTGTTAACAATGCTATATGGCCCCTCATCCTTTCTCAGTTATAATTAACAGAAAATCCAAGTTCAACTAAATTTAAACAAGGGTTATTTCCTAGTTAAAAAACTGAAAACTCCAGAGGCAGCATGTTAGGCATTACTACTAGTCCAATAGTCAATCTCCCCCTGCTTCTAGCTGTGTCTGAAACCTAGAAGGACAACAGACCTTTCTCTACCTGGAACTCGCATTCTACGAGAGTCCAAAGTGTTCCATAATTGGGTTGGTCTCAACGGCTTTTTCAAAATTGTGTTCCTCTATTCAACTATTTGTCTTTTCTGCTTCAACTAGGCAGTCAAAGTACTGGTCCAAGAGCACACACTTTGTGTCCATATTCCCTCACTTAAAAGGATCCTGGCATTGCTCTGTCTAAACTTAATTCTACTCTGCTTCAAGACCAACTTCTTCATCAAAGCCTTATGTTCTTACCTTTAGTCCCTTTTGATGAATTCTTATAGATTTTGTGGGTTACTGTTAAGAATTAAAAGTCAAATCAGAGCTTGGACTACATTAAAGAAGATTAGCAAAGAATGGGTGTGATGATTGTCCTGTCTCACCCAACTCTTCTAACAACATATCAAGGATAAATGATGATGGTAGCTAACACTGAATGAGAACCATCTTCCAGCCATTGTTTAAATTCTTTGCATGCATGAAATATTTAATCCACATGAAGACTTTATGAGATATGTACTTGCATTATCAGTATTTCACAAACGAAGAAATTGAGGCAATGACAGAGTGAGCTACTTGCAAAGGCCATGGAGTTAGTAAGTGCCAAAGCCAAGATTTGAATCCACACTTAACCATCAGAGCATATTTACCAAAGGATATGGTGCTTTAAAAAGATTACAGCCTAGCAGTTTCTTACCCAACAGGTAAAAATCAGGATGAAAAAGAACTTAAAATAACTTTAAAGTCATTTCAGAATGAAGTGGGACAAGAAGACTCAGGGTAGAGATGATAAAGGGAAAATTTAGAGTAGATATGTTTACTGTCTTCAAGTATTATGCAGGCTGTCAGATAAGAGAGGGATTAACTTACCTTGAATAGCCCCAAAGACTAGAATTAGAAGCATTAGGAACATAGTTTCAGCTAAATATGAAAAAGCTATTTCTACCTGTCAGAGCTGTCTAAAAATAATTTCAAAAAAGCTTTTGTGAGAGAGCATATTTGCCATATCTGGAAGTTTCCCCACATCTTTTGGCAAAAGTTTTGTCAGTAGGATTCAAATATCAGAAACTAGTTAAAACACACATGTTTTAAGGGCCTAAACATTCCATGAATTCTCAGATTGTTCCTCCTGGATGCTGGAACTGGGAGGTAATGTAAAGCTATGAGTATATCAGGGATGGAAAGCAAAGGAGTGAAGTAGGAAAATAGAACATAAAAAGCGAAATAGGAGTTAAGTGGGTGATACCTTGGAGATGAGTACAAAAGGTAAACCATGTCATCCAAATCCGTGCCCAGCAAGGCCCCGCTGGGTAGAGTAGCTAAGGCAGAGAGAGTTGAGCCACCAGATGGCCTTTCTCTGACCTTTCAAATGTTCACACATTTAATGGGGGTTTAGGGTTGCCTTAGCTTGGTTGTTATTTTTTACTCTGCGACAGCTTTTTCTTCTTTAGTTAGGAAGGCAGAGCTCTGACTCTGTTGTGGAGAAAAAGCTATTAAAAGGAAATTGTGGTATATAAAATGGAGACACTTTTTTTGATCATATTTCAAAGAATTTGAAGGGAAAGACAAGAAAATCAATAAATGCATGGATTCCTTTACACTTTAAAAAGACAATTCTTTCTTTTCTAAAGTCTGTTTCTGGGTGTTCCTGCTGTGAAATCAGCCCATAACACACAGATTTAATGGAAATTTACTCTTAAAAGAATAAAATGGTAAACAGAAACGTAAAGGGTTCAGCTGCTTCTCTCCCTTTCTACCTTTGGAAAACAAGTGACAATACCTGCAATGGAAACCATGTAATTTTCAATCTGATTATTCATTTGCTTGCTCATTTACTTATTTATTTTGTTAGAGGAAGATTGGTGTTCACTTTCAATTCTGAAGTGTAGAATCAAGTCCTTTTTAATCATCATAATACTCAATAATAGTTTGCACATTTTTGTCTCTGACAAAAAGTTGTCCATGACACACAACCTTCTATCTCATTACTATTTTGGATAACAAAACCATAGAGCAAATGTTGTCATATGTAATACTTTAGAAAAGAGAAAATCACAGTAATAATATAATCCCTGGCAATTTGTGAGGGCAGATCTCCATTTTAGATGCTTGATGAGTTATTCTAGAAAGAATCCATCTTGAAAATAAAGAAGATTCTTTGCTTGAGGGGATTTTCTCCAAATCAAATCCTTTCCAAATCCTACTCTTTTCAGTAAGTATAAAAAAGGAGGACTCTGCTGCCTGCAATTATTCTATGCAATAGGAAATTTTGTCCTGATTTATCTGCATATTTGATTCTTCCTGGGAATACTCAAGCTTATTATTCTCTCTCTCTCTTTGAGATTTATAGTCAGTTTTAATTAAACGTTTTTATTTTGAGGTATTGTGGCTTCATGTGTACTCATAATACATAATATAGAGAGATCCTATGTATGCTTTACTCTGTTTACTTCAATAGCAGCATTTTTCAAAACTATAATACAATAACCAGGATACTGACATTGATAGAGTGAAGAAACAAACATTTTCCTTACCACAACAATCCTTCATGTTGTCATTTTTTTAACCACACTCACTTTTTTCCTGCTTCCACCCATTTCTTACTTCCTGACAACCACTCATCAGTTCTCTCTTTCCATAATTTTGTCATTTCAAGAATATTATATAAAAGGAATCATATAGTGTCTTAGTCTGCTTTTGTTGTCATAACAAAACACAATAGATTGGATGGCTTTAACAACAGAAATTTATTTTTCTCACAATTCTGTTGGCTGGGAAGTCCAAGATCAAGATATTGGCCAATTTGGTTCCTGGTGAGAGTTTTTTCCTGGAAAAGACTGCCTTCTGTGTTCTCACATGGTGGAGAGAGAGTGCCAGCAGGCTCTCTCGTGTCTCTTCTTATACTGTTCCCATCATGAAGTCCCTAGCCTCATGACCTCATCTAACCCTAACCACCCCCCACAGGCCCCATCTGCAAACACCATCACATTGGGGTTAGGGCTTCAATGTATGAACTGTGGAGGGATACAAACATTTAGTCTATAATATATAATATGGAACCTTTGGGGATTGGCTTTTTTCACTCCTCTTAATTTTCTGGTTCATTCAATCTGTTGTATGTATCAATAGTTTTTTTTTATTATTATTGAATAGTGTTCTCTAGTATGAGTTTGCCATAGTTTGTTTAATCCTTCACCTGTTGAAGGACATCTGGGCTGATTCCAGTTATTAGCTATTACAAATAAGCTCTATAAACATTTGTATACTGTTTTATTGAGTGTAAATGTAAATATTCTTTCCTCTGGGATAAATGCCCAGGAGTGCAATCGCTGAGTCACGTGACAGTTGCATATTTAGTTTTTAAAGAAACTGTCAAACTGTTTTCCAGAGGGGCTCTACCCTTTCACATTTACACCAATGATTTTCCCATTTTCTAATTGGAACTTTATTTTTCAATTGCTGAGTTTTGAGAGTTAAATAATCTATATCCTCATCTTTTGTTGGATATGTGATTTACAAATATTTTCTCCTAGTCTGTAGCTTGTGCTTTCACTCTTTTAACAGGGCCTTTAGCAAAGCACAGGTTGATCATGTAATTGATGTCCAGTTTATCAAATTTTTGTTTTATGAATTGTGTTTTTGGTGTTAGGGCTAAGAGCTCTTGCTTAGCTTTAAATCCCAACAAATTTTTCTCTGTGTTTTTCTTAAAGTTTTATAGTTTTACATTTTTACATTTAGGTCTGTGATTCATTTTGAGTTATGTTTGTGTAAAATATAAGTCTTAGGTTGAGGTTCATTTTTTTTTGCCTTTGAATATCTAATTACTCCATCACCATTTGTTGAAAATTCCCCTCCATTGAATTGTATGGCTTTTTTTTTAATGACAGAGTATTCCAAATGAAGCACAGAGTTTAGCTTCCCATCTCAAGCTCAATCTAATTTTTTTAGTAAAACCCCTCCCATACTCTATAGGCCACCACATGCCTTTGTACCCAGGCATTAACACAGGACACAAAATTGGTAACAATTCTCTTATTTTTCCAGTCAGCTACCTAAATTCTTACTTGTCTTATTTACAGGGACATCAGCAACTCTCCCCTTTAAACCTGCCTGTATCTTTTCTATTGTCAAAGAATCAGAATAACTTACACAGTTCAAATGGAGTCATTTGGGCTCTTCCAAGCCAATTGTCATGTGATTAGTTTATTACTATCATTTCATCTTACTGCCAGCAAAATTGCATTTGGAGACTGTCCTGACAGATGAAGCCTAGGCCCTGCCATAATGACTTTTTGCAGGTTCAGATGCTTGCAGAGTCTGTGGTGGTCTTTAAGAGGAGAATGGCCTCCCTTTTTCAATGCCAACTTAGTCAATAGAGCTATGACAGGGATCCTGAAGTAGAAGGTCCAAACTTTAGCTGTTTCAGTTAATATACAAAATCACTCACCTCAGTACAAGCCAAACCTGAGAGTACAAAATCAGGCCTGGTTTGGGCATCTGCTACCTAACCTTCTCAGAAACACTTTCTCCCCTACTCCCTCAACTCAACCCTCCTCTGAGTTTACCCAGGGAGTTAATAAATTATCTTTGTATTCTGAAAGCACAAAGGTCTTCCGAACTCCTTTCTTAGATGATTGAGCTGCTCACTCTCAAGCCATCCTTCCAAGGAAGTATACTCACAGATACCAAAATAATCTATTCCTAATCAATAAAGCACAGTTCATGGCCTTTCTTTCACCAAATTAAAAAAAAAGAATCTTTGACAGATACTCCAAATGAAAATAATTTTAATCTCTGAGGAGATAAAATAGGCATGGTCCCATACTTATATGATGTTACATTCAGTTTTCACAGTATCTCTTGGGGCTGGTGTATTATTAACATCTGTATAATATTTTATTTTTCTGAATCGTAAATTAAATAAGTGGAAAAAGTTTCTAAAGCAAAAGAATGTGGAATTAAGAAGGTAAAATGACCCTCTCAGGGTCATACCCAAAGTTCTAGTCCAGGTCTGTGTACAATTTATCTTCAAACTGTTTTACAGAAAAGGATCTGCAAAATGCCAGCTCCATTCCAGGAACTGTTATTCACCCTGAGCTAACATCTGTTGTCTGTCTTCCTCTTTTTTTTTTTTTTTTTTTGTGTGAGGAAGATCAGCCCTGAGCTAACATCTGTGCCAATCTTCCTCTATGTTGTATGCAGGATGCCTCCACAGCATGGCTGATGAGTGGAATAGGTCTGTGCCTGGGATCTGAACTCTTGAACCCAGGCCACCAAAGTGGAGTGTGAGGAATTCTAACCATTTGGCAATGGGGCTGGCCCCTCAAAAACTTTTTATTTTCAGAATAGTAAAAGAAAAAGAAAATAGGGACCTGTATTGCACAAATATGCAACATATGCAATCTCTGGTGTCTTAGCTTTGTGTTTATTAGTCAGGTCACTTGCCTGCCTTGTGAGTCATCTATGCTTCCTCTTTTCAATCACTGAAATGAATGTCTTTGTAGAAACCAAATAATCTTGAAATTGAAATGGGTAAAATGTTGTCCCAATGATAGAGAAGTTATAAGGAATAAAATGCTACAATTTTTATGGTGGGCATTTGAGGTGGCAAGTTAATGTCATAATAGTATTACCAACTTTGTGAGTTGCTCCTTTTTCAAAGTCACATCTTCCAAAAAAATCTCAAGAAAGGGTAGAGCAAATCTATTTTTTGGGTGAAAATATATTCATTTTCTAGTCTGAATTTCTGCCTGTTATCTATATAATTACTGGTTTGACTTAACATCAGTATACAGGAAATTCTTTAAAATAGTTTTTTTATGTTAAATTGTGACAGCTGCTTTGATTTTGACAGACATCCAGTGAAGTGTTTCCGATGCAATATGACAGTGCCAGCCATGACGTTAATTGCATCTTTTGTTGGAAAATGCCACATGTAACATTTCAAACAGAATCCAAACACCAGGATAACTATTCATTTATTTCACTTTGCAAGAGAACTATGAAATATTAGCCTTCATTTTGTCTTCCTCAGTTTCATAATTGACTATTTCAACTATATGCACTGATCACATTAGCCAGCACTATCAGTTAACTAGACAGTCTAATCAAGTGTATCTGTTATCAACAATATATTATACCCAATCCATTTAAGGAGAAGGTGTTAGAGTTGTAAATTTTATTTTACTTTAAGGATAAAATTAATTTGAGAAACAAACAAGTCAGTATCATTTTCCATAGAAAGTCATAAAATGTGAAACATAACTTTAAGTTTGAAGACATTGATATGAATGTGTATAAGAGAATGTAAATTAATCACTTCAACTGGAATTAGAGTTTCCTGAGTTCTCTGTTGCCTCCTCTTGTTTTTATAGGAATATCTTTCTTAGCATGAGTTGCAATAGTGTTTAAATTATTGCATTGTATGCATTCGTATATTTATTCATTCATATATTGATTTAATAAATATTAAAAAATCTATTCAGTGCCAGGCACACTGGTGAGCAAAACAATAACTGGTTGCTGACTTCATGAGGGGTGCATTATGTCAAATATTGCTTTAAAATAATGTGTAGTTAGTATCATCCAGTGACCCACCTTTTCTTGCACTTGCGATCAATAATAACCCTGCATATAGAATCAGAAAGTCCAAATTTTACCTTGGATGTACTGTAATAATTTTTATCACAATTCCATTTCTCATAGCTTCAAGTTGCAATTCTCACCTACCTATTTCTTGAGAATTTTTTTTTCAATCTGTATCCATTTTCAAAACCGCAATGCCAACGTTAGGAAATTAAAATATCCCTGTCCGTTTTCTGATATGTCATTGTCATGACAGTGCAGAGAAAATAAATAATGTCCACGGCATTAATTTAGACTAACCACGGGAAACACTTTCCCTGAACTGTACATTGTCTTTTAGGTTCAGTAACGATGATCAGTTGCTATTTCATAACAGTTATTTCCACATTGATAATGTCAATGCATTTACCAGATTTGTATTCACACTGTTTCAGTTTTTAAAAATTTGCTACCAGCAACGGATGCCATCTGACGTCCTTGAAAGCATTAGCCAAAATATAAAAGTCCAATCTCCATTATTGATGAGGCCACTGGAGAAAGAGACATTTAGAAATGATTAAGAGTGTATTGATTATCAGATGTTATTAAGATATTGAAGGGGCTAAATGTCCTCAATTTGCTATTTAGAATCTTAGGACATTAATCAGCACTGAATCAAATGATACATCATTCACTTGATTACATAAGATGTTATCATGGCTGTCCAGGGAGAACCGGAGCATGCTTTCAGCCTTGACCCATTACTAAATGTGAGTGATCTTCAAGGTTCTGTCACCATCTCTCTTATGTTTTATCTTTACACTTGCCTTGAGTGAATTTGTCTATTCTTATGACTTTGTTGGCTCTCAAATCTAAACCTCTTTTCTAAAGATAATTTTTAACAGTTTGCTCTGTCTTTGTATTCTTTCTTCTTTATTATAACATCTTCAAAATTTAAATGTGTTGCTCCCCTAAATTCTGTTCATTGCCTTATGTTTCCCAAATTGTTGTCTGTTTCATTTAGCTAGTATAAAATATAGGTAATGGCTTTATTTATCCCCTCATCCTAACCTCCATCTCTAAGTTACGAAAATGGGAAAATTCTTTAATCTTCTCTCATATAAGTGTTCTATTTTTCATTCCTATTGCCATTTCTCTACTTCAGGCCATATTGTTTACACACACCCACATACACACACATTGGCCTATTACAACAGCCTTCCAACATGTACTTTCCCATAGTTCTCTTTAGAAAATACAGAATTGGTCCTATTCTTCTACTGCTAGAAAATCTTTATTATCGCATCACTCCAGCTCCTAAGCCTGACTTTCAAGGCCCTCTAGACACTGCAATCTCCTCCTCATTTGTTTTCCTGCTTCTGCTCATGTGAACTTCTAAACTGTTCTCCATGTACACCAGAGGACCATATTAAAAATGTAAATCAGAGCATGTCCCCACAGTGCTTACAAAAACAATGTTAAAGCTTCTCATTGCTCCTAGAACACAATCCAACTTCCATTCCCCAGCCGAAGGGCAGTGCATGATCTGGCCCTGACTACCTGCCTACCTCCCCAGACTCAATTTGTGCCGCTCGATCCCTTGCTTGCTAGCTTCTGGAAATATCATCCTGATAATCAAGAGCACATGGTTAATAAGGTATTTTCTGAGTACTAATTTAGATGACAGAGGAAATAATGTGCCTTGCCAACTTAAAAAAGGGGAAAGAGAGAACTACATGGAAAATAATTGCTATAAATCACTTTACATTACCACTAATAAAGAAATGCAAAGCAGTCTTTACCACTAGGAATTCTCATCAGTATGCTTATTTTATCATGGAAGTCTGAAAATGACTGAGTTGTGGTTTTTGACATAATTCATGAGTTTGTATGGATGTATAGATATAAACGTGCAACTTGTAGGAACAAAGTCAAGTTGCAAACATTACAGCTATACACAGGTTGTCCTTAAACTCAGAGTGAGTTATGTTTCTGGAAAAAAGACAGACTTTTCATAATTTTATCAGATTTTAAAAGAGTCAACTTTTTCACAATCTTAGTTGGTGTTCAAATAGTTACTCTATTCAAGTCATTTTCCATATTTTTTTCTTGATATTACTTTTGGTCCGGTCCACCATCATCAGGTTACCAGTCTCACTATATTGTATTCATAGACACAATTCCTTGTTTCAGAATTTAATATTTGCTGAAGACCTGTTCACGTGTGAATAACTACATTATGTGCAAGACAGGAAGATGAGCAAGGGAGATTGAGTTGCTGCAGCCTGGTTGGGAGACTCCAAGAACACTAGCCACCTTCTTTTGTATATTTATATTTCTCCTTTAACTTAGTTCTTTTATTTCTTCTCCTCCCCGATGGGAAGACCCTTATGAAGTCTTCTAGTGAGCTGAAGGAGAATCGAAAGACAACAGGTTCTGGAGGTGTATTATTTTGGGGCTTGAAGAAAATCTTTATGCAGGAAGTAGATTGACCCTTAAGAAGTTTTTGTTGCATTCTTTGTATGTTTGTCTTGTTAGTTGTTGGCTGCTATAAGAACTCTGTGTATCTTAAACAGATTTAGTGAAGGGTTTATCATTTCTGTGTGAGACAAAAACTGAAATTAAAGTCCTGATTATGTCCTGATGTATTATTGAAGGTCATACAGAACAGTATCCAACTGTCCACAGATCAGTGAGTTGGCATATCATGGTATAATGTTACTTTAAAAACAATTTAAAAATTAACTGAACATCTCTTTTTGGATTATATCAATAATCAACATTTACTAAATTTTGTAAACTGAGTAATCAGATAATAATTTGTGTTAATAATGGGAAAATTGGCAGTTTTGTGTCAAAATTAAATTAGGAATTTGCCAGGGGGAAATTGTGTTTAATTTGAAATACTTTTTTTTAATTCATATTCTTGAAAAGTTTCCTTCAAGAGAATATATAATCATTCCCTTAATTTTTCTAGGATCAGCTTTCAAAATTCTCTGCTTTACCTGTTCATTCATTTTCATAATTAGAATACTAAAAATTTTACAGTAAGCTGTCTGTTTTTACACTCATGAGAACTGTATTTGTGGATGGTTTAGGGATAGAGAATTAAATCTGCATGAAATCATCACATTTCCCTAGATGTCGCCGTGAAATTGATACTTTCCCCTGAAAACTTCCATGAAATTACAAAAATTATTGCATCTTTGTCTCTAAACATCTTGCTTGGATATATGAAGGAGACTGAGTCAATCTTTCTTGTACTTCAGTTTCCGGGATAGCTAATCATTCGTGAATCTGTTAATTAAGCACTAGGAGAAAAATGTACATGATTGATATAAGAAAATTTTAGAAGAAGGTGAGTCTTATTAAATGTCTAAATTCAATGATGAAAGGGCCCTAACTTCTATTTCCAGTGAATGACAGACTGTAGCATACACAAATTGTCCATTTTTGCCAGTTTCACAATTAATGGCAATCACTATAGCCAAATAACTCGTAATAATATGCATTATCATTACGATTGGCTAAATTAATGAGTTAACCATAATGAAGCCTACTCTTTTTTATTGTCAGTGGAAATGGCCTTTCAAATACCGTTTAAAATAGATACTTGCATCACACACACACACACACACACATACGTACACACACACCTCTCCTTTTAAAGTTGGTATAGGAGATCTTTAAATATAATTTTACCCTCCCTTTGTCGGGATTATACATCCAAATGCTTTTCATGTCATGTTTGGACATGTGGCTTGCATTGCCCCTCTCTACAAGATGGTTATGGCTTCCTGCTGCATTGACATCACACTTGACATATGATTTGTCTGGGCAATGTGAGGTAAGGGATTTTGTGCCACTTCTAAGTATATACGTTAAGAGCCATTGTATGATTCTGCCATAGAGTCTTTTTCTTCTGTCATAAAACTGGCAATTCTCTAGATAGGGGCTCCTTTTTTACCCTAGACTGCCTGAGTCCTGAAATAACGACAAAAGAAGCTGAGTTGCAGCCAACCCACATGAATATGTGACATGAGTGAGAAATAATCCTTTATTCTTTCAAGGTAAATCCACTGAGAATATGAATTGTTTGTTATTGCAACAAAACTTACCTGAAGTTGACTTAATAGAGTGAGCAAGTCAAAGTTAAAATTATTTTAACTTGTTGAAATAAGAAGGCCATTTATTGATACTTGTTTTCTCATTTTTTGAATACAAATAAATGTGATTATGCTTCTGATTATCTGACTATTGCTTTTGACATAGAATATCAAATCATAATCTAATTGATCAAATGTAACATAGAATTAATAGTAATAAAGTGTTTCAGCATTTTCATTTTATTTAAAATGTTTATAAAAGTCCCAGCTTCTGATCCTGGAGAAAGCAGATCCGTAGTTAACTCTTTAATGATATATCCTCTTTGTATAGTGTATTCTCATAGCAGAAAAGAAAAGAGATCTAATACCAACTATTTTATCTTAAAAACATCTAGTTTTAAAATTATTTATTTATTTGTTTATTTCATAAATAATTTAACAAGCATTTATTTGCTGCCTACTACTATAATAGAATTTTAATGTTTATTGTTAACTTTACACCAAGAACTGCTTTGAGCACCTTTACGTTTATTCACTTAATATAATACTAAGGTGGATACTATCATTATCTCCGTTTTACAGTTGAGTAACATTTTATAGTTAGACATGGGAAGATTGCTCATGGTACATAGCAGAATGAGGATTTGAGCCCACGTAGTCTGGCCCTAGAGTCCACACTTCTTAAACACTAGCTAAGCCGCATTTCACACTGGTATGCTATTTTTATGTCAGCTATTATTTTAGTTTCTGGAAATATAGCAATGAACAAGAAGGCTAACAGTCTAACATAATGGAGCTACAATAAATAAGGAAAGAACCATTATAATTTCAATTTGTCATATATGCTCTAAAGAATAAAGAAGGGAGAGTGAAAGAGAGGACTGAGAAGGAGCAATGTGTGTAGAAAGACGAGAACCAGGGAATTGTGATTCCTGGAAATCAATGAAAAAATACTTCAAAAATAATGAAGTGTACCAGTGTCATCTGCTGATGAGTATTCAATAATGAATATTGAATAGCCTTTGGCTTTGGCAACCTGAAAATCTCTGTGAGGTTTAAAAGGACGGTTTTAGTGGATTTGTGTGTATGAAATCATGATAAAGATTAGGGAAAGAATGAAAACTTCTGTTTCTGCAGTGCAGAGTACTTGATGCCCTGAATAAACATGTCCCTGGGAACAACAATCACAGTGACATAAGCAAGAAAAAGCTAAAAAAAAATTTAAAATAAAATTTGGAAAAAAATTTAATAAATTGCCAAGTGGAGAAAATGAGGAATCCTCAAAAGGCAAAGACAGCATGAATGTTGGAATTCAGAAAGGCAAGAGTGCACTCAAGCCAGTTTTGAACCTGTAGACCCCCTCCTTACCTCTGGTGATAATGGAAGCTTAGTAATGGTAAACAGGAGTCAGGGGCCTAATCCTGGAGCCTGCCCAAATGAAAAATCTAATTAGGGACACTGGAATAAAGCTGAAACCCTAGATGGATACAATCTCAATGTAAGAGGAAACTAAAAATAACCTTACCCCCCCAACTGAAAAGTGAAGAAAACTTGTCTATTCAAACTTGCTTCTGGAGAGGGGATAAATTCTGCCTTGAGTATTTGAAAGCAAATTTTTGATCTCACTCTAAATTCATGCTTATCTGGTAAAAACAAACAAAAGACTGTAATCCAAAAGAGTTTTTAAAACATTCTTGAGTTTGTTGTGATCCCAGAAGCCTCGCAAGCAAAAGCATATCATCTCTGGAGGAATACATTTCACTATAAAACTCAAAATATGAACATAAAGTACAAGAAACTGTTGCATAAAATGACAGGGAAAACCTGAGAAGCAATTGCAACATTCACAGTTCAGAAGCACAGGCTCATTAAAAAACTGAGACTTAACTATAGGACTATAGAATGCTTCTCCTCCCCCTACACTTACTAACACATTATTAAAAGCCTGTTTACCTCAGTTCCTTTTACCCAGTACATAATGTCTGGCTAACAAGAAAAAAATTACAAGGCTTGCTGAAAGGCTAAAACCACAGTTTGAAGAGATAAAACAAGCATTAGAAGCAGACTCAGATGAGATAGGGATATTAGAATTATCAGAATGTGAAGTTAAACAACTAAGATTGATACACTAGGCAACATGCAAGAACAGATGGGCAATGTAAGCAGAGAGATGGAAATCCTAAGCAAAAATCAAAAAGAAATTCTAGAGGTCAAAAATTCTGTAATAGAAATGAAGAATGCCTTTGATGGTCTCATTAGTAGACTGCACACGGCTGAGGAAAGAATCTCTGAACTTGAGGATATGTCAATAGAAACTTCGAAAATAGAAAGGCAAAGAGAAAAAAGACTGAGAAAATATATATAATAGAGTATACAAGAACTGTGGGATGACTATAAAAGGTGTAACATACACATAATAGGAATGCCAGAAGAAGAAAGAAAGGAAAAGAAAATACAGGCATAAAAAATGTTTTATTGTGCTTTGCTTTACTGTGCTTCACAGTATTGCATCTTTTACAAGTCCCTCCACCAGCAAAAGATTAGAATTCACTGATGGCTCAGATGATGGTTAGCATTTTTTAGCAGTAAAATATGTTTTAATTAAGGTATACACATTTTTATTATTGCTCACTTAATATACCCTGCAGTATAATGTAAATGTAACTTTTATATGTACTGGGAAAACAAAATATTTGTGTGGTTTGCTTTATTGAGATATTTGCTTTATTGCAGTTGTCTAGAACTTAACCCTCAATATCTCTGAGGTATGCCTGTATAGTTGAAGAATAATGACTGAGAATTTCCCCCAAATTAATGTCAGACACCAAACCAAAGATCCTGGAAGTTCAGAGAACACCAAGCAGGATAAATGCAAAAAAAAAAAATCTATACCTAGGCATATCAAATTCAAACTACAAAAAATCAAAGATAAAGAAAAAGTCTTGCAATAAACCAGAGGAAGCAAAAACTTACCTACAGGAAGAAAAATGAGAATTACATGTATCTTCTTTTTAGTAATTGCACATACAAGAAGAGAGTGGAGTGAAGTATTTAAGCTGAAGAGATAAAAACCACCAACCTAAAATTCTTTACCCTGTGAAATTATCCTTCAAAAGTGAAGGAGAAATAATGACTTTAACAGACAAATGAAACTTGAGAGAATTTGTTGCCAGTAGATCTGTCTTGCAAAAAATGTTAAAAGGAGTTCTTAAGAGAAAAGGAAACTGTATAAGTCAGAAACTTGAATTTACACAAAGAAAGGAAGAGCATTGGAGAAAAAATAAGTAAAGGTAAAATAAAAATTTTTCTTTCTTTCTTTTTTTGTTTTTCTGAGAAAGTTTCACCCTGAGCTAACATCTGTTACTAATCTTCCTCTTTTTTTGTATGTGAGCCACTGGCACAGCATGGCCACTGACAGACAAGGTCTGTGGTCTGTGCCAAGGAACAGAACCCAGGCAACTGAAGTGGAGTGCGCTGAACTTAACCAGTAGTCTACCAGGGCTGGCCCTATTTTCTTATTTTTAATTAAGCTAACAGATAATAGTTTGTTCAAAATAATAATAATAATAGCAACAATATATTCAATTACC
Organism: Equus caballus; assembly: GCF_041296265.1. NCBI lineage: Eukaryota > Metazoa > Chordata > Mammalia > Perissodactyla > Equidae > Equus > Equus caballus. The sequence continues at coordinate 46,706,057 of NC_091687.1, forward strand.
TATAATTAGGGACAATATAATAATAGGTTATATATACGTGAAATGAATGACAATAATGATAGAAGAAACAGGAGAGAGGAATCAGGATTATTTGGTTACAAGACATTCACATTACCTATACAGTGGTATAGTATTATTTGAAAGTGGACTTGGATTCATTGTAAATGCACATTGAAAACTCTAGGGTGACCAATAAAATAGGTTAAAAAGAAAAGGTATAACTGATATGCTAAGCAAGGAAAGAAATGGAATCATATGAAATGCTCAATTAAAACCACAAAAGGTAGAAAAGGAGCAGAAAACAAAAATACAGAAATGCAAAACAGGGCAACAAACAAAGGCTATAAAAAATATGGTAGATATTAATCACTTTAAGTGTCAATGGTCTAATTATGTCAACTAAAAGACAGTGAATGTGGGAGTGGATCAAAAACAAGACACAACTATGTGTTGTCCACAAGAAAACCCATTTAAATATAACTACACATTTAGATTAAAATTAATGGGATAGAGAAATACATGTCATGTTAACCCTAATCAAAAGAAGGCATGAATATTAATTTCAGACAAAACAGATTCAGAGCAAGGAAAGTTATCAGGGTAACAGGGGCATTTTATAATGATAAAGGATTTGACTCTCTAAGAAGACATAGCAACCATTAATGTGTATGCTCCTAACAACACAGGATCAAAATGTATGATTCCAAAACTCAGAATTGCAAGGAGAAATAGCTGAATCCACTATTACAGTTGGAGATTTCAACACCTCTCTATCAGAAATAGATTCAGCAGGCAGAAAATCAGTAAGGACATAGTTAAACTCAGCAACACAATCAATTAACTGTATATAATTGACATTTACTTCATCCAACAACAGCAGAATACACATTCTTCTCAAGCTCACATGACACAGTCACCGAGATAAATAATGTTCTGGGCCATAAGACACACCTTAACAAATTTAAGAGAATAGAAATTATGCATATCTGCTCTCAGAGCACAAAGAATTTACCTAGAAACCAATAGTGGAAAGATAGCTATACTTCTAAATAACACATGGGTCAAAGAGAAATGTGAAGAGAAATTTAAAAATATTGAGACTGAATGAAAATAAAAACACATCTTATCAAAATTTGTGGGATGTAGCAAAAGTACTGCTTAGAGGCAATTTATAGCCTTGAATGCATATATTAGAAAAGAAGAAAGATCTAAAATCAGTAATCTAAGTTTCCACCTTAGAAAACTAGGGAAAAAACAGCTAATTAAATTCAAACTAAGTAGAAGAAAAAAAGATAATAAAAATTAAAGCAGAAATAGAAGAAATTGAAAACCAGAAACCAATAGAGAAAATTAACAAAAGCAAAACTAGTTCTTTGAAGAGATCAATAAAATTGATAAGACACTAGCCAGGCTAACTAAGAAAAAAGAGACAAAACACAAATTACTAATAGTGAAGATGAAAAAGGGGACATTACTACAGACTCCATGGACATTAAAGGGAAAATAATGAAAGATTATGAACAATTCTATGATCACAAATTTGATAACCTAGATGAAATGAAACAAGTTTTTGAAAGACACAATCAGCAACACTCACACAAGAAGAAGTAGACAATTTGAATGGACTTATATCTACTAGAGTAATTGAACCAACAATTAATAACCTTCCAAAACAGAAAGCACTAGGCCCAGATGGGTTCACCAGTGAATTCGGCCACACATTTAAGGAAGAAATTATACCAATTCTCTAAAATCTCTTCCAGAGGATAGAAGCAGAGGAAATACTTCCTAACTCATTCTGAAGGCAGTATTACCCTGGTAAAACAGAACCAGACAAAGACATTACAAGAAAAGAAAACTACAGACCAAGACATCTCATGAACATAGATGCAAAAATCATCAACAAAATATTAGCAATATTTATGAACAACTCTATGACCACAAATTTGATAACCTGGGTGAAATGGACCAACTCCTTGAAAGATACAATCTGCCAAAAGTCACCCAAGAAGAAATACACAATTTGAATGGACTTATAACTATCTAAATAAATATATTTTGATTTAAACTCACCAAGTTACATAGATCTCTTTAGCATACCATATTGGAGGTTTTTTTCAGCAAACTGCATTATTGGTTAATTACATTTGGTATAAAGTAATTATGCAAGATTATGAAACTGAAGCTTTGATGGGACTCGATGATGAGTGGAGAACAACTTGGGAGATCAGCTGTCTCAAGCATTAGCTCATCACCAGATAGATTTTATAAAGTGCACAAGTGGAACTTCTCTTCTCATCTTAGATGTACAAATGCTTTCATAAAAATAAAATCAAGGAAAGTTTTGCAATTTTGCAGGCCTCCACAACTGTATAGGTTTGGTAATCTTTATTATTCATAAGGGAGAGAATCAAAACCTCAAGAACTGTGGCTATACTGGACTTTTGTCCTTAGTATTGGGGTACATACAAAGAGAGCTGAAAGGGACCTTGAACATCAACTAGCCCAGTTGTCCATTAATAGGAAAGAAATGAGAGCCAGCCTTCCCTAACTCCTCAAATTCTATATGACATGCCCATTTACATATGTTCATGGCATTTGTGTATCTCTTATCATAATAGTGTACTAAAATTGCTTTTTACTTGTCTGCTATCTATTAGGATGAAAACTCACTTGGTGGGGAGGCTGGCCCCATGGCCGAGTGGTTAAGTTGGGGCACTCTGCTTCAGTGGCCTGGGGTTCACCAGTTCGGATGCTGGGCACAGACCTACACACCTCTCATCAGGCCATGCCGTGGGGGCATCCCACATAGAAGGACCAGAATGACTTACAACTAGGATACACAACTGTGTACTGGGGTTTTGGGGATTAAACAAAAAAAAGAGGAAGATTGGCAGCAGACGTTAGCTCAGGGCCAATCTTCCTCACCCTAAAAAGAAAAATAAAGCATAAAACCAACCAACCAACCAACCAACCAACACACAAAAAACCCACTACCCAAAAATCCCTTTGAAAAAAAAACTCACCGAGGCCAGTAATTATGATGTTAGCATTGAATCTCCAGAATAAACAGGGCATTTTCTTATCTAGAACTATAATGATAACAAAATATCCTATGATATATCATATATACGACACATGATATATATTATATAAGAGATATATATCCTCTCATATCAATTCTTTCAATCTTGTGAGGATTATGCTATTATTTGTTATTCCTTTTCTACAGAAGAGGAAATTATGACAGCAAAGTGAATCAGCTTGCCCAAGGTCACTACACACGTAGTAAGTAGTGGGTTCGGGATCCAAATGTAGCACTTCAATTGCAGAGCCTGCACTCTTAACCCTTTCATTAAACTGCCTCTCATAGAGTAGAGGCTCCTTAAATATTGCTGAAAGCAGATTAAATAAATCTAATTGAGGGAACAGACATGTAAAGCACAATTATAATTCAGTATGCTAAGTTATATAAAATCAGTAAATATATACACAGGAACACTGTGTACTGTTATACTATTTTATACTATGTGCACTTGAAGCCGACAAAGAAGCTTCACAGAACAGAAACATTTTGAACTGAAGTTTTTACTACTATTTTTATGAAACATTTTTAGTTCCAATGAAATATAAGAAATTATTTTATCTTCCTCAGAGTAACCCTCTTAGGTTCTTATTCTGCTTTACCAATTTGTTTAGTGAGGAATTAGTAAAATATACTGTAAATCATTCTTAATAAACATGTGGCAATGATCCTATTTGCATTTCTTTATATATATTTGGCTATACTTTTGTTGTGAGAAATGAATGAAAGCTAGAGTGAATAATAACCTCCTGTGACTGCCGAGAGTGCTATATCCCACTCTTTTCATCATTTGTTCAACTCCTCGTTCTTGAAGCAACAGCATTTGGTTTAACACACTCGACTTTTAGGGAACTGTATTCTTTTTTAGATGAAACTAAGGAATTTGATGACACTGATATGCACTTTATATTTTCAAGACTTAATCTGATGGAATAATGGAATCTTGTATGTTTATCTAAGATATAATTATTTTAAAACAAAGCTTCCCAAATGGTTCCTTTTTTGATAAAATTTAAGATGTTCATAATGCAACTAAATTTACTGATTTTAATTTTATAAAGACATTATCAAGGTTATTTAATTCAATTTTTAATTTCTCTGATAATTACTAATGTTCATCTTGCCTTACCCACTCCCCTCTACCTCTTCCACTAACTTTGGATTAAAGTACGGAATAATGTTTAAACATTTAAATTAAGAGAACAGTCAAATGCTAAAATGAAAAAATACCTCAAAAATCATGTTATTTTTGGGCAGATATAATATTCTGGTGTTTAAGTGTTCTGCCTACAGGGAGAGACATACATACAGGTTTTATGAGTTGTTACATCATTGAAATATAAGATTTAAATTTTCCCTAAGTTTTCACACTGCTCTCCACTCCCAATTTGTTTTAAGATGATATCATTTGAGACATACTAAATAACTGTTTGTTCCTTGAAATGGAGATTTCCAGTTAAGCTAAAATTTCCAAATTTCTAATACCAGTCTCCAAAAATGGTAATAGGTCTCCTTGGAGAAATGGCTGATTCTAGGAATGAGGTAGGAAATATGCAAGATGAGCCTGGAGCATCTTGTAGTCCTCAAAAATAAGGAAATGCCCCTGTTCCTACCAAAATATCAAAATCTACAATGACAGAGGTGTGTCGAAAGAACACAGGAGTAAATTGAAATATCTCCCAATGGCCAAAGCTGAAATAATTTGATCAAGAAAATAAAGTAGAATTAATGTAAAACCCAAATTATAAAACAAATATCAATGAGTCTATCTTGGTATAAATAAATGATTGAGCAATTAATGAGGAGAACAGAAAAATCTTCAAACCAGAAAAATTCCAAATAATTTATATAGATACTTAGCCCTCTAGAAGGTGAAGCATAGCTCCACACTCCTTTAGCGTGGAATGTGCATTGTAACTTCCTTCCAAAGAGTACAGTGTAGAAAAGGGATATAAAAGAGTAGCTTTTATAGTGGGGAAACCTAGCAAACACTATCTCAAGCCAGGTGATCAAGATTAATACCGAGAGTGAAAAGTCATATTGATAGTATGAACTCTTGGTATGAGATGATGAGAATGACACTTTACCTCTGTATTCTTCCTTCCCAAAACAAATTATCCAGGTCTAATTAGAAGGAAAAACATCAGACGAACTGGGGGACATTCTACAAAATACCTGACTAGTACTCCTCAAATCATCAAGGTCATCAAAACAAAACGAAGCAAGAAATCCATGAAACACTATCACACTAAGAGGAGCCTAAAGAGACATGACTATTAAACACAATGTGGTGGGGCTGCCCCGTGGCCAAGTGGTTAAGTTCATGCGCTCCGCTTCAGCAGCCCAGGGTTGGAGGTTTTGATCCCGGGTGCAGACCTACACACCTCTCATCAAGTTGTGCTGTGCTGGCATCCTGCATAGAAGAACCAGAATGGCTCACAGCTAGGATATACAACTACACACTGGGGCTTTGGGGAAAAACAAAAAGGGAAAGATTGGGAAAACGTATTAGCTCAGAGTTACCCTTCCTCATCAAAAAGTATAATGTGGTGTCATGGATGGTATCCTGGAACAGGAAAATAACAGTAGATAAAATCTGAGAAAATCCGAGTATAATATGAGCATTAGTTAATAGCAATGTATCACTATTGGTTAGCTAATTATAACATATCATACTAATGTAAGATGTTAATAATACAGGTAACCAGGTGTGGGGAGTTCAGAAACTCTTTGTGCTACCTTTGAAATAATTTTGTAAATCTACAACTATTCTAAAATAATAAAAGTTGGTTAAAAAATATTTAATGGTTTGTTTATGCAGATTAGCGGTTCCACCAGAAAGTCCTGAAAGATTGAGCACTCTTGGTTTTTGCCCATGAGTAATAAAATTGGGACATAAATGTGTTTACTGTAGTAGATGAGAGAAAGCCTGGTGAATCTATTTGAATACAGATATTCAACATACCCTACTACCAAATATTCACATGCATATTCACACTTACATGAATAATTCTACTTTTCCATATATTGATGTTTCAGTGCTATAACTTATATGTGAGGGAAATATGCCTTAATAAAAACCACCCAATGTGGGTGGTCTAGCTGACTTGGAGTTATGACCTTTCTTTTCGATAATCCACATGTCCCACGGTGTCATTTGTTGTATCATTGAGGAAGGGCATCTCTTTAATTAAAGAGAGATAAGTAACTGTGCTCCCTTCTGAAGCAATTGTATTTTGGGAATATAGGTACATTTTTTCATTACTTGAAAGGCACAATAAAAAGCTCCATATAAAAAAAATAAATCATTCAATATTGGTAACTTAGAGTCTCTTGACATAATGACATTCCATAAGGACAAGCCTTTAAGCATATCTGTCTCTAAAACCATTTAAGCCAACTTCTCATCTTGGAATAAAGCAAATAGTATCTTCATTGCCTCTGCTCATTGTATGCACGACTGGACCAGGATTTGTTCAAACATGCTCTCAGGACCAGGATGACTATTCAGAAAAGCCGGAACTGTAAAGCCCAAAAGCCAGCTAATTTTCATGCCTCACAGTTGTAATTTTGTCCCCCACCTAAATTTTAACATTTTCTATTCAGCTATTCTTTTTTCCCCAGTCAAAAAGCTTGGCTCATCTTATTAATGCTCTTCCCTCATCCCTAAGCCTTTCACCTGCTCCCTGCAGAACCTCTTTCATTGAGAACAATTTACGAATTTCTTTAAGTTAATATGGACAATTTACTCCATTCTCTTTTTGATTAAATTGGGGGTGTCCCCAGGATACTATTTCCCATACAGACCTCTTAAGTAGTCTGTTTATTTGTCTATATGCCATGTGTCCCCAAAGGTGAGAAGAGAAGTCATTTGCATTTTTTCCTAAAATTAAGAATAACTATTTTGAACGTTGGTGAGTAAAAAATATCAAATGTTAATACTGATGTGTTTTGAGTCATGATATCTTCTTATAGACCTTTGTTTTCTTCCTTCTTTCCCTCTTCCTTCCCTTCCCTCTTTCCCTCCATTAAAAAGTATATTGAGCATTTTCTGTTTGTGAGGCACTTGGTTAAGCTCTAAGTACAGTGAATGTTTTAATGAATTTTACATTTGTATTAGTTATCTATTGCTGTGCAATGACTTACCCCAAAACTTATAGGCTTAGCACAACACACATATATTATCTCACAAATTCTGTTAGCTGGGAATCTGGGCATAGTTTACCTGGGTCCTCTGCCTCAGAGTCTCTCACAAAGATGTAATCAATGTGCCAGCCAATCTGCAGTCTCATCTTCATGTGGTTGCTGACAGGATTCAGTTCTTGGTGGCTTTCTTCCTGAGGACCTGATTTCCTTGCTGATGATTGGTTAGAAACCACCCTCAGAGACAGATACAGAGAGAGAGAGAAATGAGAGAGAGATGCTGGTAGCAAGAGCAAAGTCAGAGTCTTTTGTAACCTAATTATGGGAGAGACATCCCATCACTTTCCCATAGTCTTTTACTTAGACCTTAGTCAATAAGCCCGGCTCTCCTTCAAGAAAAGGGGATTATAAAGAGGCGTGAGTAACCATGAAGTGGGGATGACTGAAGGCCATCTTTGATATCTGCCTACCACAAAGTGCCGGCAGGGAACCTCACACTCAACTTTTCCTTTACGTACCACCTCCTCTCTGCCTCCAGTCTTTACATGCATTTTCCCTCTGCTTGAAATGTGCTTATACAGCTGCCTCTTCACTCTCTTACCAGCATATTTCTTCATCTTCAAGATACAGTTCAGGGTCTTCTCTCTGGTAATGTTATCCTTAATTTTTAATGTAAAATTTTATCTCCAGATAAAAAGGTATAAGAGGTCATTAAAAAAAATATTTTTATAATCATAGGATGCTGGAACTTAAGGAGACCAAAGATAGTATCTAGCTTCTTTGTAGAGGCACTGAGTAGCTAAATTTAATGTCCCAGTGTTATATTATAATAAACCAGATAAGAAACTCTTGGTCCTGAGATCTTCCTGTCAACCTTATTGCTTCTCCAAAGCCAAGTGATATTCTATTTCCGATTAGTAAACTCATCAAATGACTGTTTTAATTATAAGTAATGGCTTTGTGTTCCCCTGGTGGTAGCCGTATCTGGACAAACGCTGGTGGATATTTCAACTTGAAGTTAAATGTTTCCATAGAGACAGGTGTGTAAACAGAGCCTTTTTCTCATAGATGACCCAGAATATTTTTCTATAGTAGAAGTAATTTTAAAAAGGAGAAATTAGCTATTTTAGATTATTCATTGTGGAAAATGTGCTAAATTTACAGAATTGACCTTATAGGTTATAAAACAAGTTAACAGTCTTTGTAAATAATCACACATTAAAGACAGAGGCCAGTTTCAATTCAGAAGATGTTGACCTTATCCGCTCAATTGGTTAATGTAAAATAGCACTCATTTCTTTAAGATGCACATTGCTTTGGAGACTTCATGCAAGCGTGTGTGTACATATATATGAAGTTTGTGAACACACACACACAACATTTAGAAGATAATTGAAGACAATGATCCATTATCCAATAATCCTCTTATCCAATAATCCATTATTAACTGATACAGAAAAGGTACTGTTGAACAAGCAAGAGTACATAGCTTCTAGAGTTTGAAGGTCCAAGTTACAAATCTAGGTAGTACACAAGGATGTTGAAGTCTGCATTTACTAATAAAATGACAAACATCAGTGGCTCTGCTTGATTTGTGATAATGAAATGAATGCAGGGCATAGTTGCCTCTATAATTGCAGGACTTTTACCAAAAGAATGTGAATTTCAGCATGAAGTTTTCTCTCTTACTTGAACACTGATTCATAATTTGATCATATTCATGTTACTCAAATATGGTTGACAACAAAAAAAGGTAAGTTTTCCATTCTTTTCTTGAATTACTCCAATGGCCAATTACTATGACATTAAGAGATTATTTCAAAACTGTTCTTTGACCTCTTCCAATCAGATTAATTTTTGAACTATCATCTTACATTGAATTTCTTTTTCATTAATATAGGGAGAGGGATATGTGTCACACTTAGCAATTAAGGTGGGTAGAGGTAACTTAAGTGGCTCTACAGTAGTTAGAGCATGAATGCCGTGAAGCACAGACTTTTCTCTATTGTGTCAAGCATTTCTGTGACTGTGCTTAATCTAGAAGTGGAACTATTTGAATTATGATGAAAAAATGTCATGGCTCATGGGAGATAGGGGATAATGATAATGAGTCAAGGCTTGTAGCCCATCCCAAGCTGGCTGTCTGATGTGTCCTGATGGGCTTGCTCTTCTATGCCTGGAGGGTTAGCATTAGTATTTGACAGCATCCCCATTAAAGCTCACTTTGCAAAGAGCTAGGGCCTGGGAACCAGTTACTTCTCCTGTGCTTCTGTGATGTGTGACAGTAAGAAACTCCTACCACCTTACGAAATACCATGGACCCCACTTAAAGCTCGTGCTCCTGAAAAAGTCACATGATAAGGCACAAATATCTCCATCTGAAAATAAGAATTTTCTTTTTTTGGAAAAGAAAGTGCTGTTATTAAACTCAGCATGGGAGACAATTTGAACCAGGATCTTCATCAATCAGATTAACTACTTTCCAAGATGAAAACAGACGAGGCACAGTGTGAGACTGAGCAGATATTTATCAAAAGCCATATTAATAACCACTTTCAGCTTTTTCCTGACAGTTTCATCTGAGGTTCCATGTTTAACATTTGAGTATCATATGTTTTTGTCAAGATGAGGCTGCTAAGAGCATCAATTAATTAATTCCTTTGAAACACGGTTCAGAAAGGTAATAAAGTAACCGTCCCTAAGGCCACAACTAGTAATGGTAAGCAACATTCTGTAGCTAGACAATTTATTACTTTGGAGAGAAATTAAAAGCAAAATGTCTTCTTGAGCCCATCTAAGAATAAATTCAGGTATATTTTTGTGAAGTGGCAACAAGGTATATATGCATTTATATATGTATAGACACAAATACATATTCAGTATGCATAATTGCTTACCTAGCTGAGATGTTCCTCATTTACATTCCAGTGTACAGTCTAGCACAGAAAAACAAAAAGAAAGAAAAAAAGAATGGCCTCTTTAATTTGCTTTATCTAAATGGGCTGTAAATAGGGCAAAATTAAACTTGGAAAAATAATGAGAGTTTTATATTATTAAGATTATCAACTGCACTTTCGTGTTTGAGAAAATTAATTTGGTGGGTTGAAAAAAAATTCTCAGCTCGTGAAAATTAACACTTCAAGAATGCGACTCAGAGTGTAGAAGGAATTTGTACCTTGTCACAGCCAGATGTAGGCTACATATATTCAGGGATGTATTCTGCCATCTCCACTTTATGCAGGGCACATCAAAGGCATGGCTAATGTAGTTCTCATTTCAATGATGTAATATCAGCAATTGGCAATCAACCAAATCACAGTAATCTTGGAGAGACTGTGTATGTAAGGTGTCAAGCCAAAGTGGGAAATAAAAATAGGGCAGGTGTGTGCTGATGTTGGTTCATCTCACGTGGGATATTTCTTCAGTCTGGAGGCATATTTCTTATGAATAATTTAGAATGAGCTCTTTCTCTGTTACTTGAAGCTTCACGTTACCTCTGTCTGCTTACTCTGATCCAATCTTATGACAAAAATCTGTTTCACATATTCCTGGATGAGATGGTCCACTCTGTGAAACACTCAGACTGACAAACAAAGTGGCCAATGGGAAGTGCATGACCCGGAGGGGGAGCTGGTCTGGGAGTTAGGAGGCTGGTCTGGGTAATGTAGGTAAAGTGCCCTCTCCTTCCGACGGCCCTTGAACGACAACTCTCAATTACTGTGCTCCTGCAGTAGAGGCTTGGATCGTAATATTCTTACTATTGTGATGTGGGTCCATATATTTTGCTTCCCTTTATTTGTCTCTTATTCTCTATTTCTACTCCAAGGTAATTTATTTTTTCTTCTAATTGATTGGACAAATAACATAGGAGACAGTGATGCCTAATCAATTTCCACTCAATCTTCCAGGATAGGAGTCTTAGCAGTTTTGTGGTCTCATTATCCATTTTTGTCAGCTGGGGTTTCAGAGGTCCTTGAACTGCTACTGTCTTTATGGAAGGCTGGCATCTCGGTTCTCCAGACATGTGGAGAGTGCAAGTGGAGTGATGATAACACATTGCTGTTGAACAAATGATGAAGCTAAATGTTAGCATAGTCATGGGAGTCTGATTCATTAAACAGAACCCTTTCATACCTTGATGGTCAGATATTTTTTGAATCACCCCTTCAAAATAGATATTTATAATGTTAAAATAATCTATTGCCTTGTACTTTTACAGTGCATTCACATATGGCAACTAATTTCCTCCCCACCAAAAACCAAGACAGGACAATTTTTGAACATATGAAGGAGGAGGTTGTCATAGTGGAAGGTGAGCCTGGGGAGAGACTAAGCTGTCTGTACCACCTGCAAGTGACACAGTTGGCCCTATTTTAATTATAGAGCCACAGCACCTGTGATGGCAATATGAGCTGAGAGGAGAATGAGTCACTGGAAAAGGTGAGTGAGGGCGGGAAAGAAGGTGAGACTGTCCACCTTCTCTAGCAGTGGCACTTTCCAAAACATGGCACTTAAAAAAATGAAGCTCTCTCATTCTAATTATATAGGTGATTGACTCCAACTGATTATTCCTTTCCCCACCACCCTTCTCCCTCTTTGTGGTGTGTTTTACTAAATTACCATTTTGAGTTTCTGTTATAAATATTTAGCTTATGGTAACTTGGAGTTGCTATAAGTCATCCTACTGCCTTGATGTTTGCTCCTGTTTTAGGGTTCCTTTTAAATCCTGTCTTGTCATTTGCTTCATGCATTTATTTCCTTTAAAAATATTTCTCTTTTAATCTTATTTATTCTTACAGTTTATTTTTCTTAACTTCTAAAACATTAATATGGCTTAAATTTATTACTTAATATTATTAAAGTAAGAACAATTTATTTCATACTTATTTATTGAATACTTATCATATGCTAGGCATTATCCATTAATAATGTATGAACTAGTTTCAATTTAGAACCATATCTAAGCCCCTTGCACTGGCCTGTTTGTTATTCTGAGTGTGAGGTTTAATACTGTTTCTGATGTTTTTCACCATTTGCACTACTCTACTAGGATTTTTCTTCATATCTGCTGCCTATTTTTCCTTGAAGTGTTTACTTTTTTACATTAATTTTAAAAACGAACCCTATAAAATCAGGTATATTAATACGTATATTATGTCTTTGCCTTCTTAACCAATATTTGATTCATACTGTCTGCTAGTGTTTGTACTAACTTTTTATAAATATTATCTTATATAATTTGCTTGATAACTCTATCAGATTGAAATTCCCATTTTAGAGTTGAAGAAAGAAGGAGAGAAATTTTCATAATCTGTAGAAAGTCACATAGCTGGTAATAGAGCGGCTGGCATTAAAGGTACATATATATCTCATTTCACACCCATGTGCTTAACTGCATTTGGTGCTGCCTCCCTATCTATGCTGTAATTATTTCCCCCAGGCTTTTTCTTTTAACTTTGTTAACAGTTTCTTTCCCCATAAAAATTGTTTAATATTTATGTAGTCAAATGCATCCTTATTTTCCTCTAGGGTATGTGCTTTCGCCGTTGATCTTAGAGAGTCTTTACCTGCTTCAATATTATATAAATATCGCTTATATGTTTCCCCTAGTTTAGTGTTCTAAACTTAAAAAAAAATTTAATTACAGATCCTGTCATAAAGCTTATGAAAAATAAAGCCTCTCACTCAGAAATATGCACAAATGCCCATATACAGAAAATGTTCCCTGCCACTTCGGGGAGTTCATAGAATCTCTGAATCCTATGCATCAAAGTCAAAAGGGTCATTTTTAAAAAAAATTCTTAATTATTTTGAAATTCATTTTATATAAGTGTTATGGATTGGTGTCCCCTTCAAAATTCCTATGTTGAAATCTTAACCCCAGTCCCTCAGAATGTGATGGCATTCGAAGATGGGGCCTTCATAAGGAGATAATTAAGGTAAAAATGAGGTCGTAGGGGTGGGCCTTAACCCAGTGTGCCTGGCGTCCTTCCAAGAAGAGGAGATTAGGACGCAGTTACATGCAAAGGGAAGACCGTGTGAAGACACAGGGAGAAAGCCATCTGCAAGCCAAAGGAAACAGCCGCAAAAGAAACCGGCACTGTTGATACCCTACTCTCACACTTCTGGCTTCCAGGATTGTGGGAAAATTCATTTCTGTAGTTTAAGCCGCCCAGTCTGCGGTACTTTGCTATGAAAGCCCTAGCAGGCTAATACAATGACATACGGACCTTTTTGTTTGCTTTTTAAAATTTTTGCAAATGAGTTTATCATCTCAACACTAGTCATTTAATAACACGTTATGTACTTATTGGAGAAGCACACAGTGAATGAATCATATTCTAAGTCATACTCCGTGTGTGTGCATAAAGTGTGTGTATTGACCTAGGGAATGTATATACTACACACACATGAATTTATTCCATTTTCATTCTTGTGCTAAAATCGTGTGTCCTTAATTATCCTTGTTTTTAAAGAAGTTAGAGTTTAAAGAAAGATAAGTCCTGCCACATTTCTTCTTGTCTTTTGGTCTTTTTGTATCCTTTATATGTCAAAGGAGCTGTAGAATTGTTTTTAATATTCCAAGAAAATTCAGTATTTAGTTGGAGGTGGTTGGATTAAATTTATTGTTTCACTTGAAATGAATCAACACCTTTGCAATACTTAGTCTTTAAATTTAGGGTAATGTGTATGGCTCTGTATTTGTTGTGCTTATTTTTTGTCCCCCAGTCTGGCTTTCTAGTGTTCTTCCCAAGTTCTTGTGTATTTCATGTTTATTTATTCCTAGATGTTTTATATTTTTGGTGTTATTATAAATGGAATTTTCTGCATATTTTATTTTCTACTAGGTTTTTGGCAGTATCAGTAAACCATTGATGGTGATGATAATAATGATGACAACTAAGCATCTATTACAATCACAGCTTTGTCATTATCTCTCTTTATTTTCGTTTCCTTAGACTAGCTCTTCTTTTTCCTTGCCTATTCCTTATGATATTTATTTTAGGATTCAAATATATCACAGAGTCATTAACAAACATTAGGATAGGTGGTCCCAAATGGTTTGGCTCTTAGGGTCTTAGAAGAACATCAATTCTGAAATTTTAAAGATCTTTTCTGAAGACTCCTTTTTCATAGTACCTATATTCTTATCTGTTTTAGGAGCAAGAGATACTTCTGCTCATAGATGGCCTTCAGATCTGAAGTTTCCTGCTAAATCCTGGCACTCTATCTTTTTTTCTTTCAAGCCAAATAACAGGAAGGGAGCGTGGCAAATCTTTTGCCTGTCTGTGATACTCGTTGTTACCTGGGAGTTTACTACATTGTCTTTGTCCATTTTATTGTGTTTTCTTCTTTGCTTTTATATCCTTTCTCTCTCCTCTATCACAACCACATACGTACGCACTCACAAATTTTCTTACATTTTTTGAATCAAAGCTATCACTTAGAAGCTTAACTATTTTACAAGCTATTCCTTCCCTACTTAGTGAAAAAAGCCCTATGCATTCTGTCTATTGGACTCTTTTACGTGAGATCAAATGAGAGACCTAGTTGGGAAGACTGCAAGCAGTGGTATAGGTTACAAGGCAAGAATGGGAAAGAAATATGTCGACTATTTGTGTGAATGGGAACATGGAGAAAGTGTCTAAAAATAAATGTTTTGGAATGCTGACACTGAATTATCTGGGAGCCTTCGGAGACTTGGTAGTTGGAAATATAAATTTAGAGCTTAGGAAAAAGATTTTCTATAAGGTAATACTGGAGAATCATTCTTAGTTTTGTGTTCTCCTTCATTCTCTGAAAAGCCACATATAGTCACAAAATTCACCTTTGTCACATTTATGGTGTTTCTCCAATTTCTTTTTTACTTTACATCCCATTTCCATTGACTTACAACCACTTAAAAAATTGTATCTGTTTGCAAACTCTTCCTCCTTTCTCCCTTTTATAAGGTCCTCTTCAGACTAGGATCAATATATTCACTCGTCAAAAAAAACTACTGTAAATTATTTGCAGAATAATAATAATAATTTTTAGCAAGAGATAGGAGCCTGCTTAATTCTCTCCTTCCTATACACGTTAAGCGGGCTCCTGTGATGAACCAAGCTATTCAAGGTTTACAGCTGTGAATGAGAGAGTCTTCTCCCTCATGTCGCTCACAGTACAATGGAGAGGTCAGAAAGGTTAATAAAGCCACCTTTGCAGTCAAATGAGCTGTGGCACCTTACTTTGAACCTTGTGCAGCAGACACAGTCTACCTGCAGCAGTTGCTGTTTCTAGGACACATATGCTCTTATCTCTGCAAATGTCTCCTTTGACTGTAATGTCCTGCTTTCTTCCAACTGTGAAGTATCACATTGTGTTGTTAAGTGTTTATCAAATCAACATTATTGAAACTTATAATGGACTTTCAACTGACTTCTTTTAAAGACTTCTTAGATCAAAAATCCTGTTTGTAAGTTAAACAAAGGTTTCTTCTCAGATGGTCCCCAAAGTGTTTATCTTCCACATCCCATCCCAAAGTTCTACCATTTCCTAATTTCGATCTAAAGTGAATTGCTACTTCTAAAATGATTTTTTCCAGTGGGTTTAGGCAAGCTCCAACTTTCACACAGGTTTTATTTATAAACAAGAAAATAGTTTATTTGGCCAGCAAAGGACATACGCAAATCCGTTTGCAAGAAAAGAAAATACATCAAACCCATATTTGGAATTAGCACATACTTTCAAAGAAAGACTGATGAGGTTAACTGTGACTCACTGATAAATGACAACAAAGCAGATTTGTATTAATGTCAGTGTTTGTGTTTGCTTTTCCCTTATATTTCGTACTTTTTTAATCTCAGAATTACCCTGCTAACATCAATATTGCCTGATTTCTGAAAGTTTCTTATTTTAAATCAGATTCTGTTACTTTACTTCTCTATTACATAATTCTAGTGATCAAATGACATCAAATACATTTAAATCAGAGAATTTTTAAATCAATGGAGCAGACCATAGTGAAAAGTTGTGGTCAGTATAAAACATAAACTTTAAAGAGCATGCACACAATAGAGTATAACATAGGCAAAATAAATTATATCAAATAACATATCTGTTAATTTTAATTAATAGTATAATTTATTTATTATCTTCTTTACTAATTATATATAGTTTCAACCTGTGACCAAACACTTAAAGCATACTTTGGCTGTCTAACAAACCCCAGAACCAATAAACGTTTTATTTCCAATATTTACTAAAATGCTTTTCTTCTTCGAAATTTCTACTTGTCAATACACTAACGTCAGGAAAATTACTTATAGACATGCATGCAGAATACACAGAAACAATGAAATGTTGGATAAAGTTATGTTGCCCAGTTCTCATGCTGGCATAGTCTTTCTTGAGAGAGATAAAAGTCAATACCCAATATCTTGTTTGTGGGTGATCAGTAGAACATTTTAAAAAGACATCTTCTGTTCTCTTTATTTGTCAAGAAACAACAATAACACAGTATGACAAGAGGCAATGAAAAGAGACAGCCTTTACTGAAAGACTTACTATGGTGAAAGAATTGTAAAAATGAGTCAAATACATACAACTCCCCAACAGGTTGGTTAGCAGCTCTGGCTTTGGATTGTTGCCATGTGCTGACTAAGAGACCTTCAGTAA
Organism: Equus caballus; assembly: GCF_041296265.1. Taxonomy (NCBI): domain Eukaryota; kingdom Metazoa; phylum Chordata; class Mammalia; order Perissodactyla; family Equidae; genus Equus; species Equus caballus. Next base: position 46,722,942 of record NC_091687.1, read on the forward strand.
GTTTCTTAATCTTTTTACATATCAGTTTCTCATTTGTAAAGTGGACTTAATGGTAGGGCCTGCACAGGGAATGATTAGGAAGAAGTAAGAGAATGCATGTAAAACATTTGGCTCATAGATTTTAACAAGTCAGCTCTTTTGCTATTTTTGTTCACAATGGGGATCACAGTGATATATGTACCTCCCTGAACCAGGTTGTCGAACCATCACCTTCGTTACAAAGATGCCATTTGGGGTTGGCATTGAGCATTATGAGTGCTAGAGAGAAACAGTATGGTCCGGTGTGAGATAGGGAGCACTGGGTTTGGAGTGAGAAGATCAGTTTGAATCTGGGTTCTCCCACATATAAAACATGTGATCTTGGACATTTTTCGTAAGTTTTTTGAGGGTGGATTTCTCAAGTATAAAAAGTGGATAAAAATGATTACTTTTCAGGGTGTGAGTGAGAAATAATTACAATGTAAATTGCTCAACACAATGACAAACATGTAAGTTTCACAAAAAAAAAATAATGCTTCTTTTTTCTTTAAATCATAGGGGCTCCTTTGGGTGAATCACCTAGGCTTGATTCTTTGTCCGTGTTGATGTGAATTTATTGAACTGATACTATTCAGTTTGGATGACTTGAAACCATTTATTAAGCAGTTCATTGAACAACTGCTCAGTTATTGCATGTCAATCAGAAAGGCTACAGTCACCAGCCAATTACTCATGTGGTGACCTGACAGTCAGAAACACCATTATAATAATGTTTTGGTCTTTATACAACCGATCCTTTACAGATTTCTTGTGTGAAACTTGTAAAATTTCTGTGGGGGTGAGTAGAGCAAACAAATGAGAAAAAAAGGCTTAAGTAAGTAAATAGCCTTACTTCCGCCAGTGCCTTAGGATATATTTGAACTTCTATAGTCTTGGTTTGCTGAGCTTATTCTTTGAATGTTGAATGTAGCTCCATCAAGGGAAAATGGAAACATTTAGAACTTACAATGCTAACAGCACCAATTTTCACTACCATCTCTGTGGTCTCCCTTCAGTAAACCCTCCCCATTCCTGGACTGCATTCTCCTGGAAAAGTTAATAGAGTTAGAGCCTGTCCTCCTTGGCCTTTGACTTGAATATATTAAGAAGCTACGACCTTGTGTTAAGGTAGTGTGCCTTCAACTGGAAGGCAGGACTTTGGTCAGGTTAGAGAGCTCACAGGAAGCACTGCAGACCTTTGTGGAAGCAATAGATATGAGTGCTGGTGTTTCCTAAAAGAAGGTCTGGTCATGGTGCCCTGTGTTGGTCCAGAATTGAGAACCAGCAGACCAGATGGTTTCTTATTAGTGTCAGTATCTATCATATAAACTGAGAATTATCTTATCTTTGGTTTGTCACTTCAGATGTTTGCCTTTTCATTGTATTAATAGCATCAGCCACAGTAGTAGTAATAATAATAATATTTTAATAGTATTTTTTGCAGCTTGTAGATTAAAAAACAATTTTTTTGGAACAAATTTTTTAGCCAAACAAGTCCAAATTATTCTTGCAAAGAAATTCTCTAAGTATTATAAATGTGAGGATAGCACAACTTAAATGGGTTTAGGTCTTCTTGTGTAGGGAGAGTGCCTGGGAAGAAAGGGGGTGGAGCTGCTTTGGCAGAGTGGGAGTGGTCAGATAATGTGTTATTTCTCTCTCTCTCTTCAAAGTGGAGAATATAACCCGAGAGTCTTGTGGTTTGAGGCAGGAGTGAAACTGATTGATCATTGCAAGCTCCACTGGCTTCGATGCAATCTAGACAGCAGAACATATTTTTGCATTGTTTTAAAACACATAACATAATTAGATAATTTTATGTTTCTATTTATTATAACTGTGCTACATTTCATTAGACCTCAGGGCATAGTAAAATGTGAAAATGCCAACAACTAAGTATTTTAAGACATTTAAAAATGAGCAAAACCCAAAGTCACACTCTTTCTACTAATGTACTATGAAGGATTTCAATTTAGACTACTCTTGAAGGAGAACGTGAGGCTGGTCAAGTTTACAGGAAAATATGAGAAAGTGCTGTGGTCCTGATAGCCTGTTGTACAAATTAGGCAAACATAAGCTAAAATAGCCAATTCATAGTGCCATGACTCATATCCAGGCCCATGAAAATTCAGTATTTTTCATTTGACTCAATTCTTTCCCCTAAGCTAGAGAATTTGAAATCTGATCTTTAGCTCATCTATAGTCCAGAGTTTTCTCTGACAGTAAGACCAAGGGAAATCAGAGAGAAAAATCCACGTCCTGTGGCACCTTTCAAAATTTAAGGATACCTTCATACTTTATACATTACTTTATATCTTTTAATTTTTTTTATATTTTGAGGATTTAGATTTCAGGAAATGTAGTAAACATAATTTACACTTTTGTTACCTGTATAATCTTTCATTGCTAGGAGGTAACATAATTAGTATTTATTCCCTAATGCTGGAAATTTAGATGATTTGTAAGTGTTGGCTATTATAAAGAATTCTGAAACAAACATCTTTTTCACTAAATGTATGAATTTTCCCGATGATTTTCTTAGGAATATTAAGGTAGAAATGTCAGATATTTTTACACCACTGAATGACAAAATACATTTTTTTTTAAAGATTTTATTTTTTTCCTTTTTCTCCCCAAAGCCCCCAGGTACATAGTTGTATATTCTCCGTTGTGGGTCCTTCCAGTTGTGGCATGCAGGACGCCGCCTCAGCGCGGCTTGACGAGCAGTGCCATGTCCGCGCCCAGGATTCGAACCAACGAAACACTGGACCGCCTGCAGCGGAGCGCGCGAACTTAACCACTCGGCCACGGGGCCAGCCCCGACAAAATGCATTTTTGATTGCATAAATATTTGCTGGATAGGACAATAGGAAATTGAGACATCATTCAAAGTTTTTCCAAAAATTCTTGTGAGACACAAATAACTAAAATCAGAAATGAAATGGAGATATTAATACTGGCCTTCCAAAAATAGAAAGGATTATAGGAGAATTCTATGAATATTATATGTCAACAAATTAGATAACGTAAATGAAATGGGCAAATTCTTAGAAACAAACAAATTAAACTGATAAATCTAAACTGACTCAAGAAGAAAAAGAAAATCTCAATAGAGCTATAACAAGTAAATAGACTGGATTAGTAGTCAAAAGCGTTCCACAAGGACAAGTCCAGGATCAGGTGGTTTCCCTGGTGAATTCTACAACATATTTAACAGAAGAGGAGGAAACTCTTCCTAATTCATTCTATGAGGCTGGCATTACCTTGATATCAAGCCAGTTGAAGACATTATAAAAAAGAAACCTTTTTCAACAAATCAATATCCCTTATGCATATAGATATGAAAATCCTCAACAAAACGCTGGTCTTCCTTGACTTATGATGGGGTTATGTCCTGATAAACCTATCATAAGTTGAAAATAGTGAAAGATGAAAATGGATTTAATACACCTAACTTATTGAACATCATAGCTTAGCCTAGTCTACCTTAAATGTGCTCAGAACACTTACATTAGCTTGCAGTTGGCAAAATTGTCTAACACAAAGCCTTTTTTATAATAAAATGTTGAATAGCTCATGTAATTTATTGAATACTGTACTGAAAATGAAAAACGGAATGGTTGTTTACATACAGAATGGTTGTAAGTGTATCTACTGTACTGAAAGTGAAAAACAATGGCTATAAGTGTATTGGTTGTTTACCCTCGTGATCGTGTGGCTGACTGGGAGCTGCTGCTCACTGCTGCCGAGCATCATGAGAGAGTATCATACCACGTATTGCAAGCCCATGAAAAAAATAAAAATTCAAAATTTGAACTATGGTTTCTACTTCAAATGTGGAAATACATGTCACTTTCACACCATTGTAAAGTCAAAAAATCATAAGTTGAACTATGGTAAATTGGGGACTGTCTATACTAGCAAACCAAACTGAACACCCTATTAAAAGGGTTATATACCATGACCAAGTGAGGTTTATCCCAGGAATGCAGGAGTGGTTCAACATAAGAAAATCAGTCAATGTTATACACCACAGTACTAGGATGAAGGAAAAAAACACATGATCATCTGAATTGATAAAGAAAAGGCACTTAAGATAGTCCAACATCCTTTTATGATAAGAACACTCAATAAACTAGGAGTAGAAGGGAATTTCCTCAACATGATAAACAGTATTTATGGAAAACCTACAGCTAGCCTCACATTTGAATTATGAAAGAATGAAAATATTCATCTAAGATTAGGAACAAGCTTTTTTATGTAAATGAAAAAGCTAATTCTCAAATACATGTGAAATTGTAAGGAGACCCAAATAAAACGATTTTAAAAAGAACAAAGTTGGAGGACTCACACTTCCCAGTTTCAAAATTTATTACAAAGCTGCAACAACCAAAACAATGTGGTAAGGGCATCTGGATATGACACCAACCATGAGCAACAAAAGAAAAAATAGATAAATTGGACTTCATCAAAATTAAAAACTTTTGTGCATTAAAGGATATTATCAACAAAGTGAAAAGACATCCTATAAAATGAGAGAAATCATCTGAAAATCATTTATCTGATAAGGGTTTAATATCCAGAAGATATGAATATACTTAGAAGAATTCCTAAAAATCAACAACAACTTAAAAAATGGGCAAAGGACTTAAATAGACATTTCTCCAGAGGAGATATACAAATGACCAATAAGCATATGAAAAGATGCTCAACAGTACGGTCATTAGGGAAACGAAAATCAAAACCACAATGAGATACAGCTGCACACCTACTAGGATGATTGTAATAAAAAACCCCTGGAAAATAGCACGTGTTGGTGAAGATGTGGAGGTATTGGAACCCTCCTACATTGCTGGTGGGAATGTAAAATGGTCCCAATGCTGTGTAAAATAATTTGGTGATTCCTCCAAAAATGAAACATAGAACTAGCAATGTATACCTGGAAAAGAGACTCAGGCAGATATTTGTACAGCATTGTTTACAATAGACAGAGGGTGGAAATAACTCAAGGTTCCATCAATAGATTAATGAGTAAACAAAATGTGGAATATACGTAAAACTGAATATTATTCAGCCATAAAAACTAAAGAAGTTCTGATATGTGCTACAACATAGATGGACCTTGAAGACATTATGCTAAGTGAAATAAGCCAGACACCAAAAGACAAATACTATATGATTCCACTTATAGAAAATATAATAGAGGTTCCCAGGGCTGGGGGGAAGGAGTAATGGAAAGTTATTGCTTAATGGTTACAGAGTTTCTGTAGGAGTGATGTAACAGTTTTGGAATAGTAGTGACAGCCGTGCAACATTGTTAATGTAATTAATGACACTGAATTGTACACTTAGTGGTTAAAATGGCAAATTTTATGTTATATAAATTTTATCACGATAAAAAATATTTTAAAAAAATTTCTTGTGGGTCATTAGAAGACAATCTATAGTTAAGCCAGCAGTAGATAACCTTTACCTAGAGCCATATTCCTGTTTCCGTTCTGAGCACTTTTCAACAACTAACTCATTGTCCACTTAGAATAACTTTACGAGGAAAGTTATCTTTGTCCATATCCGTTTTACTGATGAAGAAAGTCAGACCTAAAGATGTTGAGTGATTTCTCCAAGATCACGCAGCAGATTAGTGGCAGATTCAGGATTTGAACTCAGTCAGTTTGGTTCCAGCGTCCGCACGTACTGTACTGCCTGTATTCAACCACCATATTCTCTAGTCATTACTTTTCAGAATATACTTAGTCTGATGTTTCAAATATTTTACCAAAAAAAGATACACCTTAAGTCATGTATCGTTAAATAGTGTATGAGGTTAAATAGTGTAACCCAAAAATTCATGTCGCCTCAAACCTACAGTTGTGACATTATTTGTGTATAGTGTCTTACAGATGTAATCAAGTTAAGTTGAGGTTATACAGAGTTAGGTTGCGCCCTAAAACCATTACGACTTGCGTCATTCTAAGAAAAGGGAAGTCTGGATACAGCCACAAGAGAGAAGCCCATGCGGCAAACAAGGCAGGGATTAGAATGATGCAGCCGAAAGCCAAGAAGTGCCGAGAATCTGGAGCAACGCAAGGAAGAGGCGAGGAAGGGTCGTCCCGCAGAAACTTCAGAGAGAGCAGGGCTCTGCTGACACCTTGATTTCGGACTTCTAGGCTTCAGAATTGTGAGAAAATTAGTTTCGCTTGTTTTAAGTCATTAGAGATTGTGGTAATTTGCTACGGTGGCCCAAGATAACCAATACAGATAGCGTACAACAATTGTTTTTTTTAATTCTTGCAGGTATAATTCTGCAAAATGTCTGCAGTTATGTTTCATTGAGATTCAGCCTCCTCTTGACTGATGCTTCAATCTAGTATATTTATGTCTGTTTATAGGGAAAGAAAATCTTCTTGTAACTTTAAATAAACAGCTATGTGTTACAAAAGTTGTAAAATTCTAGTGGTTCTAATGCTGACATTAAATTTTATGATAATAAACTTTTGTCCTAGCAGGTGATGGATAGCATTAAGAATGATCTGATAAAAAGAGTTCTATGATTGAAATTCATTTGAAGGAAAAAATGTCAGCTATGGAGAATTTATGATTGTATATTAAAAACAAAAAAAGTAAGCAAACAAAATGCACAACAATCGTTCTGAAGTATCACTGATGAATACATTTAATAATCTTCTGCTCTCCTTCCCCCCTAGTAGGCGTAGGTTCAGGCCCAGTTTACCTGGAAATACTATTACATGCAGCATGGTGCTTATTTCCATTGCTAGAATTCACGATTAAAAAAAATCAAACCCATATGCACATAGTTGAAGAAAACTTGAGTAGATATTTAAAACACAAAAAAATTAAAGCTATTTACATAAATGGAATGTTGACAATGTAATCTTATGGATCTGTCGTGGAGGAGCAAAGTATCTAAACATTTAAGGAAAACAATACCAGAGCTTGCACATTTTTTTACTGACATTTGAAAACATATTAAAAAAACATATATAATATTTGTTTTTAAAATGGGGTTTCTCTATGAACGATGAGCTCCCAGAGTAATTTTAAAAGCTCGTTTGTGACGATTAACCTTAAGATTGCTCTTCTTTACTAAAAATGAGACTCAAGCCAGTTGACTTGGTCAGGAAATCTAATCAAGGTTTGACGCTCTGTTTTAGGTGCTAGTCTCTATATAGGATATTGAGCTGATTTATAACAAACAAACAAAAAAGGTAAGAGGCAATTTTCCGTCACCATTACTTAAAATGTTTAGCACAACAGAATTTGAAATATAATTTTGCAAGCATTTTAGTGTTTATTGGAAATTGATTCAATGTTTTGACTTATGTTGACCTTCTACTGGGACGAGGGGAGAGAAGTAAACAGGGCAGATGTGGTCCCTGCCTGCATGGAGTTTATAACCTAGCAGCAGTGATAAAGACTGAGAAAATAATTATAAATGATAATTTTATTTAGATAAATAATAAATTAATGAAATAATTAATTGCAATTGTAAGAAATATAATGAAAAATAGTGCACTTTATTAGTCAGATTCTTGTTTGTAAGACATGGAAACCCAACTCAAATTATTTTTAACAACAGTGCGAATTCACTGGCATATCTACCTCAAGAGTCCCAGGGTATCTGACTTCAGGCATAGCTGGATCTAGGTGTTCAATCAAGGTCACTGGAAATCAGTTTCTCTCCATGATTTGACTTTACTTTCTTCAATTTGTCTTTATTCTCAGGCTGAACGGAGTGACTAAGCTCACCACCATCAGTTCTAGGTTTATATTCTACTTGCTTAGTAACACAGAAAGAGAGTGTCGCTTACCTAAACTTTGCAGCAAATGCCCAAGAGGTGACATTCATTGGCACAGTCTGTCCATTTGTGAATAGATCACAGTTGAGTTCATTGGCTGATCCTTGGTTTCCCTGTTAGGGGAACTCATATACCTGGGGCAGCTAGGATCAACTCATCCCAGACTATCTGGACTAAAGGAAGAACATAGTTAATTTTAGAGAGGAAAACTGAGATATTATCTAAAAAATAAATAAACAAACAAAACAGGAGAAGAAATACTGAGAAAGCAAAAAAGAAATAAGTCTGTATTGCAGGTGGATATCTTTCACTCTACTGCTCATTTTGTATTGAAAGTATAAACTAATTACATGCAAATGCAAATCTTGGGTCCAATTTAAAATTTAGGAGTAAACTAAATGAAAGATATTGTCTTTAGCTTTTCTAAGGTGGAATATTTCCATGAAATGCCAAGGTTACACATTTTCTACATGGCTCCAAAGATTGCTTTGGGTTTAAGGTACCTTGATTTTATTGGCAAGTCAAGTATAATTTCACTGTCTGAATGTTGTTGCATGTTGAATGGTGGCCTTTAAATATTGTGCCTCTTGAGATAAAAATGATATGATTATATCTTAATCTTCTGAAAAGATGATTGAATATTTCTGAAGACATATTATTTGCTCCATGGTACAAAATATAAAAGATTCAACAGCAAAATGTGCCTCCCTTCTACCACTGTTCCTAAGCCACAGTTTTTAATGCATGGATGCAACTAGTATTACAAATTTTTCATGTATTTTCCATAGATACATGCACATCTATCTTTTTAAAACGTAAACGATATTGTTAAAAGGCATGGCCAGTCTTAGAATGGCCAGTATGGAGGTCAGCTTCCACCAGGATTGGGATGTAAGTTAGTGTCAGATGATGGAGAACACTGTAGACTAGGTGATGGTGTAGGGAATTTGTTCTCAGAGAAACTAAAGAGTTTTGAATAAAAAATTAATAATCTATCTATAGTTAACATGTCAGCAACGTCGAAACTGAAATCAAAAGGGAGACATTTGGAGTTGGTGGGAACTGTAAGGAGGTAAAAGCTATAGAAATGGAAATATGTGAAGTAGTATGAGGGTAGAGGAATGAAGAGTATGAGCTGAAGGAGACGGATATTTTAGATGTGAAAACAGTTGGGCTTCTCAACCAATTTGATGGAAGAGAAAGTGAGAGAAAGGAGTTAAAAGGAGTCTGAGCTTTTGACTGCAGTACCTGGGGGCTGGTGGTACTATCAAATGAAAACAGGAAACATGGCTAAAAATTTGGCTAGGAGTAAATCCTCCAAGAAAACTCAATATGGGGAAAATCAGAGATCAGAAAAGTATAAAAAGCCAAGGGAACCTATTAATAGCTACAGGGAAAACCAAGAAATAACTGTTGGTTTTGGAGACAGAATATCATCAAGGGCCTTTGAGAAAGCCCTTTTGAAGTTGCAGTGGGGATGGAAGCCTATGTTAAGATACAGGTGTTTTGCTCTAGTGTCACCGTCAACGTTCACTCATTCTTGCCGCCTTAATCCTTGGCATTATGCTCAGTCCCCCCCCCCCCTTTTCACCACTTTTCATATCCAATCCATAAACACTTTCTATTGCTTTTACTCACTGAACATCTCTCAAATATGTCCACTCCTCTCCTTTCCCTTTCCCACAACAAATTTTCCAAGTCAGGTCCACCAGTGGCTCTCTACTTAACCACTGCAATAACATCACTCAGTCCATTCTCTGCATAGCAGCTAAAGTGATCCTTCAAAATACACATATTGGCACTATGCAGTTGACTACCCTTTAATATCATCCTATTTCTCTTAAGACATAGACTAAACTCTTTACTGTGGCTCTCGTAGCTATGAACATTTTGTATGTGCTATCTACTCAGCCTCCTTTAGCATTACTCTTCTCCAAACATCACAATCCAGTTACAGTGGCTTTCTTTGAGTTTTTCAGATACATTAGTCTCTATTACCTACCGGATTGAAATATCTGTTGGGCAGGAAGATTGATTATTTTCACTATTATTTCCTTTTTCCTCCCTCAACATGAGGCAAAGTAGGGTAGTAGGTTTTCAATAAACGCTTGCGGAGAAAGTGCATGGTACATTGCTGCTCATGATGGTGACAGTGCCCAGGATCATAGCAGATAGTTTTGGCAGACATTCAAGGTCAGTAACCTACTTTCAAAGCATCTTTTATGAGCAGGAAGAAGTCTTTTTGGATAATACAAATGAATGAGAAAACTGCTGATTTTAGGTATTTAAATCATAGAGCTGCCTGTTCAGAAGCATGATTTAAATCATTATCTGAAGATGTTTACTCTTTCGTGGAGTTAAACTAGTGAAACTACTTAGTATCTCACACTACCTCTGACCTGCAGTGTTTATATTTAAATTTCCATGTTAGTTCTGTCTGTAATCTCTAGGGCAAACATTGTTCTTGTTGACTTGCACGGAATTTGGTATTATTGTGTACATAAACGTACAATGTCATTGGGATGATTTTAAATGCTTGCTAATATTTGCATTTCTGGAAACATTAATAGATACAGATTTTGAATTAACACAATTAAAAAATATTGATTGATTTCCTGGTAATTTAATTTATGTTAACTGCTTAGTATTTTATATAATTTTTATAACAAAATTTATTTTCCTTGTGCAGGTTATTTGTTAGTTGGATTTCTTTACCTTTTCTGCCTGCCCATGATCCCCTCCACTGTGACTGTAGGTTTCTGGTCCGCTGCAGCATCAGCGGGAGTGTAGACTTTTACATTCCTGTAAAAATGCTGGTTACGTTTTTCTAATATTAATTTTCAGTTACTAGCACCTCCGTCTTCTTTGGGTGAACCACAATCTTCCCTTTCCTTAATCCCCACATGTATACCATCAGCTGCAACAGCCACACGAGCACAGTGATTTTGGGCACAGGGTAACACGACTTTCCCCTTTGCTTCCGACCATAAGGTAGTAAGTCGTTTCCTGAATTATTAATACTAATGTCTGAATAATCCCATTTTTTTCCCCAGCCTTCTGAAACTTTAACGCTATATCAAATCTCCTGGTTGAATGGATGTGGAAGGATGGACTGTGCTGGCTATTCTGCACTATATTCTTTCCACTATATTTCAGGGAGCCAGAAGTAAGATTAAACAGACTTTTCTGACAGTAGGTTTCTTGTTAAATTCTTCAAATGGAAGTACTCAGAGATGATACTGAAAACTGGCAAAAAGGGAGAGGCGCTTTTTATCTGGTCCTGGTAGAGTCTCAGGAAACAGAAGCTCAGAATGGATAAGTGCAGGCACCTGGTTATCTGCGTGGGCAGCGTGTTTCTGGTAGTATGAGAATTGGTGACATCAGTCAATCCAGCAACCTCAGCAGCTCCCCACTCACTGTCACTGAGCACACGGCAACAGTGAGTGCTCCCTCAGTCTCAGTGACAGACTATTTGGGGCTCTCGGTCTGGCTGCAACAGCAGCATTGTTGGGATGCTGCACTCCTGCAGTGCCTGTGGCTGTTTGGCATTTTGGCTTCCTGTGGAGCATCTGTTGTGGTTCCTACAGTAGATTCAGCAGCATAGCAGTCCTGGACTCTCAGTGACATTGTTTTTCCTTATATTTTTCTCCTCTAAGGAGTTGTGTCACCTTCCTGCATTTACTATTCTTTGAAGATCCTAGTTTTCCTTTTATTTCTTTTTTAAGCATTTTCATCACTTTTGTATCTAATTCCCTGCATTAAATGCACTTTGTATGAAATACCTAGAATAGTTTCTGTTTTCTTTTTTTAATTGGACACTTTTTTTTTTTACATTTTAAAATTGTACTTCTGCTGTGTCTAGTCTGCTCATACATACTTCTATTGATTATTATTTACTTATTTTTCAATTCCAGAATTTCTCTTTAGTTGCTGTCTATAGATTCTAGGTCTTCAATCACATTTTATATCTGTGTGCTTATTTTAGGGACATATCGATGACAGTTATTTTACGTCCTATCATCTAAACTGTCAAGTGAAGAGTCGTTAAGACAACGAAAGCTATGAGTACTGTGGGGGGGGGGAGTGGTGGTGAGCGTTATATAGATTTCACAGTGTTTATTATCATTATCATGACAAAGTCAATTCGTGGCAAAATTCAAGCTAAACTATGTTCTCTGAGAACCCAATATCTGGACTATCTAATGGTCTCATTTTATTATATGTTTGTATTTTGTTTTTTGACTTTTAGTCTTTTGGTGCTTTTCCTTCCTCAACTTATGTTTTTGAATAAATGCTTATTGTTTTATATGAAATAATTTTAGAGACTCTGGATCATGGTATAGTAATTTCTCTCTATTTTTGGTAGTTAAAGTCACTGAATTAGTGAATATTGAACCAATGCTTCTAGGGGAAACACAAGGTTAGGTTCCTGGGGGCCTCTGGTCACAATATTCTCATCAACCAATCTATACGGAACCTTGTTTTATGTCTTTTTCTGTTTAAAGAGACTTTATTTAATATACATTGTTGATTCATTGACATTGAACTCACAGCCAACAGCACTATAACTCATGCTTAAATGTGCCTTATCTAACATGTGTATTTTCTCCACAAAGCAAAAATAGCCTTAGGAACACTAGACAGCACTTCAGTACTGTGCTTTGGGTTCATTTTAAACAATGAAATCGCAAAAGAACAAAAACATGCAAAAAATTTGGCACTAAATATATCACAAAAAGGAAACTTGTTTACAGTATGAGAGCTGAAATGAAGGCAGAGTGTCACCTTATTCTACCTCAGCTGAGAGTGTGAGCATTGGGCAACTCTAATTTTTCACTGTTCTGTGCATGTCCACAAATGACTGTGAAGACACTCTAACTATTGATTTTTGGAAGCTACAAATAAATTTAAGTGAGTAGGCAAATTTGCAAATATGGAATCGTTGAGTAATGAGGATCGACTATATCTGTCCAGGACAGAATTTAATTTTCTCCTCGCAGGGAAATTATCTTTGTTCAATCAGTGATTGAGATGATTCTGAGATCTCAGCTGAAAGCATTTAGGAATGCTCTTCTTCTTTGGTAGTCTACTCCGAGTTTTGTCTCACTAACATCATAATATTTCCAAAATCTGATTTTAACCTCGTAGCAGCTGTCTGTTAAAACCTTATCCAGTGTGTGTGCAACTTGGGGATCCCCAAATGACTTCAGAGGAAACCATATAAAATATTCAACTCTCGTCTTTATTGTCTCCTTATCTCCAGAACAATCTTAGCTCTTCCTTTTCTTCTTGCTTCACTGGAGCCTCAAAACTCCAATTTTTGACTTCTTAGCTCAGTAAGACTTGTGTATCCTTCAAGTTGCAACTTTCTATTTGAACTCTATGCCCTGCAATGCAAATTAGAAAATAATGCCCTGAGGGAAAAAATGGTGGTGAACGTAGGGCTCTCTTCAATACATTTTATCTTTTTCTCTAGGACCTTCATCTCTCAAATCCTGAGTGCCTTAGTTGCTCTTCTATGCTTCCAAAGGAATGTTTTTGTATTTCTCAATTTATATTTGCTATTGGTGAGAAAGTTAGTTTGATACAAGCTCTCCCTTTTTTTGGCTGATAGAGCAAGTTTGAAATATTATTTATTACATGAATAATGAATAGACATTCAGTTCACTTACCAAACGGTTTAATGATTATTATTGAAACACGTATTTTGACAGCTACTATGTGCCTAGCATTTGGGATATAGCATTGAATAAAGCACATATAATGGCTTTTCTCAGGGCTTTAGCATCTAATGAGGAATATAGAAAAGTTAAAAAAAAACATTGTGCTATAAGGGTGATAAGAGCAAAGATTCATTGTGCTATAGGAATACATATGAGGAGCACTTAGCCAGAACTTGTGTATTCAGGGAAGAGTTAATAGAAGAAAGGGCATTGAACTATAACCCAGAAGACTGACTAGAAGCTAGTCAGTAGGAGGAAGGGAGATTCGGAAGAAAAGCAAAAGAGAAGTTTTAGCAATGAGAAAAAAAAGTTCATTAAATATCATAGAAGAAAGAACTGGCCTTTAAAAGAACTAAAGAGAAGCATATGCCAAAAGAATGATAGTAGATGAGGTTAAAGAGGGAAAAAGGTAATAACAGTTCATAAGAAGCCTATAAGTTGTGTCAAGAAAACTGAACTCTATCCTAAGATCAAACCGGTTCATCTAGGAGTGTGAGTATGAGCAGTAGTAGGATAACTTTTACATTTGAAAATCATCATGCTGGCTGCATTGTTGACAATATTTTGGAAGAGGTAAGATTAGAAGTAGGAGACCCGATAGGAGCTTATAAGAGTAACATAGAAGAGTGAAGACAGTGCATTGAAATATCTATTTTACACAAAATACATAAAAGAATAGTTTATTTTTATTGTAAGGTATTTGAACAAGCAAGACATGTATGAACATAGAGATTATGAGTCTTCCTGCCCTCAACCTTACTCCCCAGAGTTCACTATTATAAATACTACCAATAGCTTGGTGAATACCATCCAATAATTTTTTAAGCATATATGTAGTCATACACAAAACGGTGCATCGCAATTTTATTTTTTCCCAGGAGGATAAGCATTTATGAAGTATAAACTCTTCATATGCGTTATTCTTGGAACTGAGAGAATTAAAAGAAAGCAAAATTGCTTAAAAATAATGATTTAAAGACTAAGTAAGGGAAGGAATAAGGAGTTTTGGGAGGAAAGTTGGGGTTGGGGAGAGAGAGAGATTGATTGAAGGTGATGGTGAGAAGACAGGGGCAAATGATAAGTAAGAGGACTTGACAAGAGAATAGAAATGTCCCACAAGGGTTAATAAATTATTTTTCTATGCTGTATGTAATGTTTTCCCTTCTTCTATTTCTCTACAATACCTTGAGTAAAAAAATTATCTAAAGCTTTATGGAATGGATTTGATTTGGGGGGAAAGTTAAAAGTTTTGGATCTTGCCTCAACCTTGACTGAGACAGAAACAGAGTATGCAAAAAACAACCCCTCATATGGAACCACCTGTCTATTTATTGTATTCTAAACATCCATATCCATACACAAAATCTATGCACATTAACATATGCATGCATACATATGTGAATTTATGTGTCCATTATATGAATAGAAGTGTGTATATCATGTTATACATACGGTTGTGCAACTTGCTTTTTTCACTATATATGGCAGCCATCTATGTTACAATATATATCAATTCACTAGAGTTTTTCAAAAGTGTTCTCATGATTCCACCACCTTACCATAATTAATTTAGCCAATTGTCTTTTTTTTGACTATTTAGTTTTTCTATTTGGAATAATTTTGGGTCAAAACTCCCGAAGAACGTTCTTGAAGGAAATTTTTTTTTTTGCTTATTCTTGTTAAATTCTAAACATTATATGTGTGGTAATCACAAGATATCAGCAGGTTTGTTTGAAGATTTTGTTATGTGTTCTGAATTTGAAGTTTAGAAAATCTTTACCTCTTTGTGTTTCCACCAGAGGCACTTGAGAATGTTGAGCTTTTTCTAGTCTGGACGTTATGCTTTTGGTAAAAATGCCACAGCAGTGAAAACCTTTCTTTCTGGAGGCAGTAAATTTGCTTCAGAGGCGGTTCCTCACTGTTTGACGCATCTTTTTCTCAGTCAGAGCATTTTGATAAAGACTTCTCTCTGGCAATTTTATTGCTGATTTGATTCTCACAATACTTATCTACCTGACGCGACAAGACATCCTACGATTGACTTAGCGTGTTTCTGATTCTCTGTTCACCTAACGGCAATTTAGTTGTTAATGGTTTACCCCATTCCAACACCTTCTTGGCCAACCAAGGGGAATATCACTTTCCTATAATGACTTGAAGTCACATCTTGTCTAGAACTAGTCTATCATTCTGATAAAGTTCCTCTCAAAAGTAAAGTTATTTTATTGGGATAACATTTTAGAATTAGTCTATGAATTTTATATTTACAAGCATACTCAATTATACTCACTCAATACCAAAAGATATAGTAGAGAATTTTAATTAAAAAGATAACATTGTTTTCCTAAATTGTTAGTAATATAGTAAAGCATTATGTGAATCATGTATAGTATAAAGCTGGCAAATTATTATCATTAAACATTTAAGACTTAAGCATTTAAAATATAATTTTCTTACTATATGTGCAAAGTTTTGCAAATATTTAGCTTAAGTAGTCAACATTTTATCTAAAGAATTACCTATTTTTAAGGTAATTTAAAATTTATCCCTTAAAGAACTATATTAGATAATGATTTGTACCTATTGTTAAACAGAGATAATTTCTAGGGAATATGCTCATTATTGGAATTTTTTTGTGTTTGACATTATAAATTGATAATTTATTATTTTCAGAACCAGTATATTATAATGCCTTTTTACTAAAGAAATGAATTGCCTTAATTAAAATGATATATTAGTTTATGAAACGCTAAGAGAATTTGTCAAAAAGTAATTAAACTGTAGTAAGAACATGCTATGGTTTCTGTTGGGAAGTCACTGGTTATTGGGCAGCAAAGTTCTCCTGACCTTACGACACCTTTTCCCTTAGCATGGCCTCACAGTCTTCTGAAAGAAATGATATGGAATGCGTGAGGACTTAGGTCAAAACCCCGTTTGAATCAGTATTAAATGTTAAAAACTTACTGAGCTTTCAATAAATTATGACTGAAAATTATGTCAGAATTAATTTATACAAAGATGCAAATGAGCTTAATAAAAATGTAGTTTAAGCGTTTAAATTCTTTCACAATCAACATTGAAATGTATTGAATATGTTAATCAAGACATTAGAAATTTTTTATTATAAGATTTACCATTCAAAACTTTAACTATTCATGAGAAACCTTGAATGTCTAGGAGCAATGTATCTTGCTCACCACTGTGTCTTCAGTGTCTAGCAAACTACTTCAGCCATAGCAGGTATTTAATTAAAAAGGGGTACAATGAGGTGGTGTGAAAGAGTGAATCAATTAGAGAGTTAGCCTAAAAATCTATTAACATCTGCATTTAAGTAATAATTTCTTTTAAGTCTCATATAATGCTGCAGTAGTTATTGCTATCTCCATTTTCCAGGAGAAAAAAAAATAGTAGTATTTGCAAATTAAAGTTTATCAATTTCTCATCTAAGTCAAAACAATAACACTACTAGTATAAATGTGATTAGTTGAAGGAATAGCTAATGTATGTCACATGCTTATTGTATGCTAGTAACTGTTCTTAGTTTTTACAATTGATCTTCATATTAACTCCAAGATAGATAGTAGTATTTCTTCCAATTTATTGTTTTATGAGTTAGTATTTTAAATACTTCATCTATATATATTATGGTAGGGTACACTTTTTTGAAAGAATGATGAATTTTCTCTTCTGTTAAAATTATATTCAAGTATTATAGAAAAGTCAAAGTAGTCCAAAAAATGCAATAGAGAAAGAAAGTAGCAGAGATATAATCATTTGTTAACAATTGACTAACATTGTTCCATTCTTATCTCTATAAAAATATAAAGGCATATAGATAGAACTAATTTTAAAACCTGGGATTGTATGATACATGATTTTAATATAAACCATTAAATAAAATGTACTTTGCAAAAGGAAAATAAAGTCAAACTGAAAGAATTGCTAAATTTCTGATAAATATTTCTTTATAATAAATGATATAACTGTCTAAAGAAATTTCTCAGCTTATAAGAGAAATATTATGAAAACTCTTAAGATTATGAGTTCACTATGTGTATTTCTCTTAATATTATATTTCAATTTTAGGCTGTATTGAATTCTTGAGAAAAATGATGAGCAGATTATCTCACATATTTCTTTCTCTTCCATCTTCATATTGTTTAATTATACTTTTATAAATAATATAAATATAATTAAATAAATTTAAATATAAATATAATATGTATGCTATATTCTCAGTGTCCAAACTTGTTAGAGAATGCCTATTTGTTATGACATCTTTGAAAGACAAACTTCCACTATCCTTTCTCTCAGAATTTTTTAGATATTACTCTGCTGTATTCTGAAGTTGAGTGTTATTATTGGAAGAAGCTAAATAAAATATTTTTAAAGCATATTTTTATAAGGTTTACTTTATTTTTTTTAATTCCTCACGTTCAACTCTTTAGTTTCAGAAATTTTCTTCAATTATATTTTTAAAATATTTTGGCCCATTTATTCCATCTTTCTATTTTTTTCTCCAGAGTTACCCTTTATGTCCTTTGTCTTCCATATAAAATATACTCTTTATAACATCTTTTATAAGTGTATACTTTCATATGTTATGGAGTTGGATAAGTAGGGGAAACTTTATAGATGGGCTTGAATAATTGGCTAACTTTTTTCGTAAAAATATCTCTCTTTAAAGTGCTAGTAGAGTTGTGGGTTAGTCAATTTTAGCCACTAACGTTTCCAAAGCTCTGTTTCTACTCAGTATGATTTGAAAGTTAGAAGAAAATCTTAGAACATTGAGCCATCTTGGTGATCATGCTTATTTTGGCACTATTTCTGTGAGAGAAATCTTTTCTCTTTGTCTTCCATCTTGAGCTTCCAGTGATCTAAACAATGGATTATTTTATAGTATTTCAGTTAAGGGATGTTTGTTTTCTCATCCTTCTGGCATAAATCTTAGCAATATCTTAATATTATCTGATCATCTCTAGCAAAGTCCAATTTTAGTAGCATTTTCAGTCTGTGCAACTCAATTTCTAAGAGATTAAACTCTCCAGAGCTGCCCTGATTTTTATTCTTTCTCTGAACTTAATGCTAAATTCTTTCTTCAACTCTGGGAACAGCCTATTATCTTATAGTTTCTTTTTTTTTTTTGGTTGTTTCTATTGCTTGCAACCAAATAATCACTCGCAAGTAAGAGAATAAAATGCTTCTCCCTACCCTTCAAAAAATCTCTGATCTCTGACAAAAAACTCTGGATGTTTACAAAGTCGTACTTAGCGTGAATTATTCATCTAGAAATATTTGTGATCGTTTTATAAATCCTTCTATATAAAACCTAAATTTGATCTTTACTGTTGCTCAATCTGTTCTTGGAATGAGATTTTTCCTTGCATTAAAATTTCTTAGTAGTAAATGTTGTTAATGGTTAGAAAAAGAGTAAAATAGAGATGTAAAAGTGAAGGGTAGGTAAAGCATAGGAAAACTGAAGTAGAAGTTTTGAAGTGTGGCTTGGGAAAGGCAAAGCAAACTTCTTGTCTTTGAGACAATAGAACCCAGATTTGCATGAAGGGGAACACAGAAGGATACATGGTGTCTTGTCGCATCCTAATATGCTATAGGAGAAAGTCATAGGCATAGTGTCAGGCTGTGATTAGTGTATCAGACAGATGATTAGAGAAATACCATGCATCTATATGAAACTACACTTATGGCTCTGCTCAGATAATACAAATATTTTAAAGAGTTTGCCCCCTCTCTAACACACAAATTACTCTTTCTCCAGAGGCAGCAAGTACTGGTAATTTCTTTAAAGTCTACTCTACTTGGTAGCAAAAGGAGTTAGAGAAATTCATTCACCTTTTAGGGCTCCAAATTTATGAAGAATTGAATGAATTTACTATTCTGTACATGAGTTTTGTATTTTAAAATATGACTGACAATTCAGTTCAAGTTAAATCTATACAAAATACCAACTAAAGGTTCTTCTTGAGAAACCTCCCAATTCTATATTTACATAACAATAACAATTACATTTCTATAATAACAGTTGTAATTCCATCATTTGATTTGGACAAAAAGAGAGTTAACTACACTGTTGACCCTGGCAGTTTGTTCCAAAGACAATTTTAAAGGAGACTTGAATGCCAAATGTGTTGTTTAGTTTCTATTCTAATTAAAAGATTTTTACAAAATCTTAGTCATAATAAAAAAGTCCAACAAAAATATAACATCTTACATTAATAGTCAACCCAAAGACCTATAAGAGTGATAATAGAATGATAGATATGTAACAAAACACCCAAGAATTTCCTAATTGACTGTGTTCATTAAAAGAAAATCAGTTTAATAGCAGTAAAATGATAGCGGGAACCAGGACCTGGCCACATGCACGTATATTCCTGTTATGGGCTGAGTTATGTTGCCCTCAGAGTCATCTGTTGAAATTCCAAACCTCAGTACCACAGAATGTAACCATATTTGGAGATAGGGCCTTTTAGGAAGTAAAGGTGAAATGAGGTTATGTAGATGGCCTTAATCTGTGTGACTGTATGTGGAGATAAAACCTTCAAAAAGATGACTAAATTATATGAGGCCATTGGGTAGGGCCCTAATCCAATATAATATGTGTCCTTATAAGAAGAGAAGGAGAACGAGAGATACATGCATACAGAGAAAAGACCATGTGAGGACATGCCAAGAAGACTGCCATCTGCAAGCCAAGGAAAGAGCCCTCAAGAGAAACCAAATCTGCTGACACCTTGACCTTGGACTTCTAGCCTGTGCAGCTAATAGAGTTCCCATCTTCCCAAAGTTTTCTTTCATGATAGTGTTTTTTTACCCTCTCAGTATAAATTAGATCATTTTCTCTTCATGTGGAACCACAATAAAATCAAACCATGATTTATGGTCTAGCTAATTTTTCAAGCTTCTGAGTGTCTGATGCAGCACAGACATCATGCATACTAAATTCACACAGTGGCTTAACTATTGCTGTGTTCTTTCAGAACCCAATCTTTAATTCTACAGCATATGCTCTGATTCTTGTGGTATGCTGAAAATTCAAGTGCATCCTGTTGAAACTCCCCCAGCAGCAGAGAATAAATCTAGCAAAAGAAAAATATTTTACTGAATTAAATTCATGGTGCTTACACAGCCAGAGAACCTACTCTCAAAGATCTCAATATATTTCACTGTTTTAGTAGGCTACTAAGTTTCCCAGTATAAACCTTTGACTGAATTATTATTCTAAAGCCTATATTGACCAAAAACATCAACTGAATACTGTATCCTCCTAGCTCAATGAAGTGAAATATAGGTGTATGAAATAGACAGACGGCTGCATTCAGTCTTGGAGGATTTGCTGTTATTTATCTACGTTTACCCAGTTTTTGATTTGAGACTATTGGTGACCACTGAAAAATTATAAGTAGTTTTCACTTCTAAACTCTGATATTTTCCATTGAGGAAACAATTGGTCATGCTTTCATATGAAAAATCCCTGGTCAAGATACAAGCTCTGGAAATCATTTGTTCTTTGCAATGAAGACTGCTGAATTCAAATTTCTTGTGGCGTTCTTTTATTTATTTATATATATTTTATTGATGTAACATTAGTTTATAACATATAAATTTCAAGTATGCATGGCTATATTTTGATTTCTGTGTAGACTACATCATGTCCACCCCTCAAAGAATAATTACCACCCGTCACTGTACACATATGCCCTTTTACTCCTTTTGCCTTCTCCCCTCTCCCCTCTCCCTTCTGGTAACCACCAATCCACTCTTTATATCTAAGTGTTTGTTTTCGTTGGTGTTGTTTTTATCTTCCACTTATGAGTGAAATCATATGGTATTTGACTTTCTTCTTCTGACTTATTTCACTTACCGTAACACCCTCAAGGTCCACTTATGTTTTTGCAAATGACAAGATTTCATCCTTTTTTTATGGCTGAGTACCATTCCATTGTGTATATATACCACATCTTCTTTATCCATTCATCCATTGATGGGCACTTAGGTTATTTCCAAATCTTGTCTGTTGTGAATAATGCTGCAATGAACATAGGGTGTAAATATTCTTTTGAATTAGTGTTTTTGTGTTCTTTCAATAAATACCCAGAAGTGAAGTAGCTGGATCTTATGGTAGTCTTATTCTTAAGTTTTTGAGGAATCTCCATACTGTTTTCCATAGTGGATGTACAAGTTTACATTCCCACCAGCAGTACATGAAGCCACCCTTTCCTCCATACCCTTTCCAACACTTGTTATTTCCTGTCTTTTTAACAATAGCCACTCTGACCGGCATGAGGTGATATCTCATTGTAGTTTTGATTTGCATTTCCCTGATAATTAATGATGTTGAACATCTTTTCATGTGTCTATTGGCCATCTATATATCTTCTTTGGAGAAATGTCTCTTCAGATCCTTTGCCCATTTTTTAAATGGGTTGTTCATTTTTTTTGTTGTTGAATTGTATGAATTCTCCATATAGAGATATACATATCAGATATGTGATTTGCAAAATTCTCCTCCCAATTGTTAGGTTGTCTTTTCATTTTGTTGATGGTTTCCTTTGCTGTGCAGAAGCTTTTTAGTTTGATGTGGTCCCATTTTCTTGTTTCTCCCTTGCCTGAATGAGACATGGTATTCAAAAAGATACTGTTAAGATTGACATCAGAGAGCATACTGCCTGTTTTCTTCTAGGAGTTTTATGGTTTCAAGCCTTACATTCAAATCTTTACCCATTTTAAGTTAATTTTTGGGTGTGATGTAAGATAATGATCTACTTTCATTCTTCTGTGTGTTGCTGTCCAGTTTTCCCAGCATCATTTATTGAAGACTTTTCTTTCTCCATGGTACATTCTTGGCTCCCTCGTCAAAAATTAGCTGTTCAGAGATGTGTGGCTTTATTTCTTGGCTCTCGATTCTGTTCCATTGATCTGTGTATCTTGTTCTGTGCCAGTACCATGCTGTTTTGATTACTGTAGCTTTGTAGTATATTTTGAAATCACAGAGTGTGATACCTCTAACTTTGTTGTTTTTGCTCAGGATTCCTCTGGCTATTTAGGGTCTTTTATGATTCCATAAAAATTTTAGGATTCTTTATTCTATTTCCATGAAACATGCCCTTGGGACTTTGATATTGATATGGATTGCATCGCATCTGTAGATTGCTTTAGGTGGTATGGACATTTTAACTATGTTAATTCTTCCAATCCATAAGCACAGAATATCTTTCCATTTCTTTGTGTCTTCTTTGATTTCTTTCAATGATGTCTTATGGTCTTATGGCTTTCTTTAGACTGAATTCCAAACATAGCAGCATGCATAGAGCTGGACACCAGCAAAAGGTACTATCCTCCTGATTGTCAGCTACCCTTTGTGACAGTTCTGCCTATTATAGGTCTGGTCTACTCTTGAATATGTAAATTGACTTGGACTGAATGGAGTTGCCAAATTCTATCATTTTTACTGTTTTTAGGAACATACACAAGAAGCACCAGACAGGCATGTGAAAAGGATGAAGAAAATCAGTAGTACAGAGTGTCTAACTTGTGTCAGGCTCTTGCTATGAACCTTTCCTATAGCATCACATTTATCCCTTCCAGGAGCATTTTAAAGCAGTATTTGTAACCCCAATTTAGAGAAGCAACTGAGGCTTAGATTAGGCTAAAATATTTTTCAAATGGATATCTAATGCTATCTCAAGATCAAATCCTCCAAATCATTTTAGACCAAGTCATCTGTCTCTTGTAAATACTTAGTAACCCACTGTGCTTCCATTGTTCCTTGTGACATTTGAGGTCACTGTAAGCATGGAGATACAGCAGTTTCAACAGCAAATGGCCATACCAAAGAAGAACATCTTATATAATGAAGCATTTGGCCAGAAAAACAGTGTCAGATGGACCATGAGTCAGCACAGTTTTTTCCCCTCACCACACGATTTAAATCCACTCAGTTGTGGTCCTCTGTTAAAACTGTGTCCTGATTGACTTTATTCCACAATTTGTAAGCAAAAAACAGTTATATTTTGAGTTATGCAATGCTTTCTCTTCTGAAGGCGTTAACTGAACTTTAAAAATTTGACGTTAATACATGGAGGAAATACATTATGGTTTGGAGTTTATGAAAACAGCAATACTATTTATTTGGAGCCCCTGTGTTAGGCACTATGTTAAATGGTTTCACACATGTTAGGGTGAAGAGGCAGAATAGCTTAAGTTGTTTATTTGAGAAACAAATCCTGTATGAGTGGATCATCATTAATATGTAAATTCACTGTATTATTGCTTTACTAGCACATTTCTTTCTTATTTGTCCCTTTCACAACTCAAAAGAGAGTCACTCAAGACTCTTACTTGTCATTCCTTTTTGACTAGACAAAAAGCAAAGAAAGAAATGAAGGAAAGCATTCGCTCATGCTAAGAAAGCCTCCTTTAGGAAGCTGAAAGGGGCTGTAATTAGTTCTAAAATGCCATCTTATATCCACTGTGCATATATTTTTCACACAAAAAAACTTGAACATTGGAGACCAAAGGGCCCGGAATGTAAAGTGATGCAGCTAAACTCCTTTTGGAAATAGTTGTAATGCAATTCCCAGTTGCTAGATTGATTTGATCTTCTCATCTTGGGAAGAAATTAAACCCTGCAATATCACCAATATTTTCTACCTCTTCTCTGATAATTGTTATAAACTGACAGTGATTGATTTTGAGTAATTATCCTGAAAATAAATTAGATTAAAAAATAATCTTCCTGATTATAGAGGAGTCTAGTCCGTGTTTATAATTAGTCCCTTTTTAGAAAGAATGATGATATCACATTTGACTAACACAGTGAATTTCTTATATGCTACTTGACTTTGCCTTGAAAAGAAGCATATAAGTTAAAGGCCAAATTTTTAGTAAAATCCCAATTGTAGGTAAAATTTTTCTGGAAGGAAGCAGCATTTAATTAAAGGAACCAGGAAATCAGAATCAGGGGGCCCGAAGTATACTCTTGGCTTAGCCGTCAGTTATCTTTGTGAGCCCAGATGACCTCTCTGGGTCTGATTCTCTGCATCTGTAAAATAAAGGAGTTCAATGAGATGCTCTCTAAGGTCCTTTCCTCTTCTGACATTCTGTTTTTATATATTACATAATTCCACCTTATGTAAATTAGTGGTCCATTTTCCATGTAGGGCTCTAAAGTAACATTGGAAAGCAATTAAGAGAAAGTGTAGAGAAAGACTAGCTAATAGTTAGGAAATGATTGTTCCTTTATGTATCATTGCTCATAGGAAGACGCTCTCAAGAGCAGTACTTCTTAAACTGTAACTTGCATTCAAATCACTTGGGGATCTTGTCAGATTGCAGACTCTGATTTCATAGGTTTGAGGAGAGGCCTGAGAATGCGCATCATCACTAACATGTCCCCGAGTGATATCCTTGCTGCTGGTTCCATTTTAAGTAGCAAGGCTCTGATTGTAAAACTAAAGTGTATATAAGAATCTGGGGAATAGCTAAAAATTCAGATTCAGGACTAGCCACAGAGACTCAGAGATGGGGTTGGGGTCACCAACTCTGAATTCTTAATAAGTATCCTGTGTGATACTGATGGTGGTGGTTCAGGAATCAAAATTTTATCCACTTGAGAATTATGATCATAGAGTCACGGATTTATCTGCTAGTCCTTCTTTATTCTGTCCAGGTTCTCTTTTCAAACCCAGCCACTGACTAATTTATTATTGCATTTGTTTTTAAAATAACTTTGTGAAAACAATTCTATGGTTTGCTTGTACTAGTCTTTTCATTTCATGAATTATCTGTTGTCTAGTTTGAATGGCAGTTGAGTATACAGGGCTTTTGTTTGTGTGTCTTTGTTTTTTGAAGTCCAGGAATTTTTCTACCTCTTTAACAAGTGTTGGTGAAGTCACCATAAAGGAAGTATGCCGCAGTGAATAATAGACCATGGTAGAAGTAAGAGAGCCCAAGCCCTGGTTCTAGCACTGCTAACCATTCATTCATTCATTCATTTATTCTGGGCTTTTCTCGTACTTAAAACTGGGAGATCTTGGGCATTACCAGTTAAATTAGTTACTAAATTACTAATTAAATTAGTTAGACTTGCTCGACAGCATGCTGGTCTAGTGAGAGGTGTCAGTAATGAAAATAATGATTAGAGTTTAAAGGGATAAGTGCTATTATTCACAGGATGTTTTAAAGTAGTCATTGAAGTTTTTTTGATTCTAAGTAAAATATTTGACCTATTTTATTTGTGAGCATAATAAGAGAAAATGTGAGATCTATATGTGAACTGGAAATGCTATACATATGACCATGTACATGTGACTCTCTTGAGTGACACTGAAAGCTTGTTAAACAGTCACTTTCATTTTGGAGACTGTATCAGTCGAGGTTCTCCAGAGAAACAGAACCCATGGTAGATGTATATATATAGATAAAGATATAGATAAGAGGAGATTTGTTATAGGAATTGGCTTACACCATTAAAGAGGTCAAAAAGTCCCAGGATATGCTGTCGGAGAGCTAGAGAACCAGGAAACCCAGTGGTGGAATTCAGTCTGAGTCCGAAAGCCTGAGGGTTGGGAGACCAATGGTGTAAGTCCTGGTCTAAGTCAAAAAACTCAAGAACCAGGAGCTCTGATAACCGAGGGTTTGAGATGGATGCCCTTGATCAACCAGAGAGAGTGAATTCACCCTTACTTCAGCTTTTGCCCTATGCAAGCCCTCAATGGGTTGGATGATGTCTACTCATTTTGGGGAGGGTCATTTGCTTTACTCAGTTCACAAATTCAAATGCTAATCTCTTCTGGAAACTCCCTTACAGAGACACCCTGAAATAATGTTTCACCAGCTATCTGTGCATCCCGAAGTCCAACCAAGTTGATATGTAAAATTAACCACCACAGAGACAGAGGTAAAAAAAAATGGGCATCAAAACTTAAAGAAAAAGTTTAGAGACAAAAGTTGGCAAATTACATTTAAAGTCTTAAATAATGTCTGTCATGTGATGCAGTAATTTCTCTTCTATTTACACCAAGAATGCTCTCTTGCCTTTCCCATGTTAATCTAGAGTACTTCACCACAAATATTTATTTATTCGTTCCCAAGTATGTGCCAGAAACTATTCTAGACCCTAGGGATAAAGTAGGGAATAATTAAAAAATATTATCCTCAAGTATATCCCAATGTTCTAATGGGATACATTCTGAGGAGAGAAAACAAATAAGAAAATTAAACATTTTAGCGTATACTAGTGGTGGTGAAAATTTCTGTGCAAAAAAATGAGGCGGGAAAAGACAATGGGGCATGTTGGGAGGAGGGTGATTGTAATTTCTTAGGGAGGAAAAGCTTCACTGACAATGCGACACTTGATCAGGGATGGAAGGGAGATGTAGAGTGAGTTTTACAGTTACACAGATGCTGATGAGCTCTCTAGACAGAGAGACTAGAAAGGACAGATGCCCTCATGCATGTGGCAAGTTCAAAAACCAGCAGAAAGATCACTGTGGCTGGATCACAGGGAGCAAAATTAGGGAAACATATTATTTAGAAATCTGTATGGCATATTAAGAATTTTGGCTTTTATTGTGTGTGAAATGGGGAATAAGAGCAGTTTTGAGTAGATGCATCATGTGTTACGATTTTCATTTCAAATGATCGCTGTGGCCCTTTTGTTGAAAATAGATACTACGAAAGAAAGATGAGTCAGGGAGATGAACTAGAACAGGTGTCGGCAATCTAGAACCCATAGATCAAATCTGGCCAGCTTCCTTTTTGGCAAATAAAGTTTTATTGGAACACAGCCACGTTCATTACATTGCATATTGCTTATGACTGCTTTCACATTGTGGCAGAGTTAGCAGTTGCAATGGGGACCTTATAGCTTGCAGTATACTATTAGATCCTTTACAGAAAAACGTGCACACTCCAGACCTAGAAGGTTATTGTGAGAATCCAATTGAGTGATGATAGCGGCTTGTATCAGGGTAGGGGGAAAGGAGATAATAAGAAATGTCCAGACACTGCATATATTTTGAAGATAGAAACAAAAGAATGTGCTGATGGAGGAGAGGCATAGGAGAAAAAGAGTAATCATGAATGACTCATTTTGTTATTATTATTTTGGCCTGAGCAATGGGAAGGACGGAGTATTGATTTATTCAATGATTTTAGAAAGATTGTGGGAAGGGCACGTTTGGAGATTTGGAGGTAGAGAACACGAGTTTAGTCTTTGAGATACCTAACACATCCCAATAGATATGCTGGTAGACCGTTGCACATCTAAGTCTAGAGTTCAGCAGAGAAGTCTGAGCTGGTGATATAAATTTTGAAGTTTTCAGCATATAAAATTCATGGATGAGATAAGAGAGGAGTGATGATATAGAAGGAAGAAGTTTTAAGCTTAGAACTGAGGCTTGAGGCTTTCCAGTTTTTGGAGGTCCTGTGGGTATTTTGAAACCAGCAAAGCTGAATGAGAAGGAGCAGCTAGTAAAATGGGCAAAGAAAGAAGAGCATATGAAATCCTTGATGCCAAGTGAAGAGAGTATATCAAGGAGACCATCATCAGTCATATTAGGTACTGCTGGTCTTTTAGATAAGATGAAAGTGGAGAATTTATTATTGGCTTTGAACAATGTGGAGATAATGATAACCTTGAGGGATGGTTTGGTGGCATATGGGGTGAAATCCTGATTGGAATGTATTCAATAAAGAATGAGAAGAAAGGAACTGAAGCTTATAAAGGAAATTGTGTAGAAGTTTTCCTCTAAAGGGATGCAAATAAGGTTGCAGAAAGATGTGATATTGAGGATTTTTTCCTATTCTTTTTTTTAAGATGGGGGAAATAGGAGGATGCTTGTATGCTCTTGGGATAATCTTGTCAAGAGGGAAAAATAATAATATCCAAGAGAAAGAAAAAGTTCTCTGGAGTGATGTGCTTGAGCAGGTGCACAAGTGGCAGGGATGTCCTTCAACAAAAGCACAGGCTGCTCATTCAAAGTAACAGAAGGGAAGGCAGAGTGTGTAGGCTCAGATACAAATAGATGAGTAGATATGATTGTAACAGCTTGGGGCATTCTCTTCTGATTCCTTCTTTTTTTTTTTTTTTTTTTTTTTTTAGCATAGGATGCAAGGTCAATAAGCTAAGGGGAAAAAATTAGAGAAGAGATCTCGGAGGCCTGAAAGGGGTGTAGGAGTAGGGAGTATGCAAACATCCTCTAAGAGAGAAGGCAAGTGAATAGACTAGAGGAACATTGTGGAACTTCTGCATAATACCAGGGATTAAAATTCACAACAAAACATAAATTGTAACAATAATGTAAAATGAAAATATTCTAAATATCCAACAAGAGGATGGTAGTGATATAAATAATGGTTTAGAATTTTCAGTAAATGGACTATTGCAAGCATTAAAATAATTTTCTAATATGTTTAATAATATGGAAACATTCCCTCAAATAACAATTGTGGAAAAAGAAGACTACAACTGTTTATGCTCTAGACTATTATTATCACAATTTGGCAAGTGTTATTGACATTAAGACCCCAAAGTCATGTTACTGGGAAGTGATGCCCTGAATTATACCTCAGCTCTGTCTGATTTTAAACTGATTACCACAAAGCTTAAATTTGCATTTTAAGTACTTGCATCACATGGTTAATTGAAATTTAACCTTTATTTATTTTTATTTAATTTTATGTTTTTTTGCTGAGGAAGATTTTCCCTGAGCTAACATCTGTGCCAATCTTCCTCCATTTTTTGTATGTGGGTTGCTGCAACAGCATGGCTACTGACAAGGAGTGTAGGTCCACGCCAGGAACCAAAGCTGGGCCTCAGAAGCAGAGTGCACTGAACTTAACCACTAGGCCACCAGGCTGGCCCCTAGCCTTTATTTTTTAAAACTCCAAATTTTTTTTCTGATAATTTTATTGAGATCATAATTGTTTATTATATTGTATACTTTCAAGTGTACATTATTATTTATCAATTTATGAATAAACTCCATTGTGCTCATGACCAGTAGTCTAATTTTCATCTTTAACTGTACATATGTGGCCCTTTACCCCTTTCGCCCACCCCCAACCCCCTTGCTCTGTGGTAACCACTAGTCGGTTCTCTTTATCCATGTGTTATCTTCCACATATGAGAGAGATCATGCAGTATACATTTTTCTCTATCTGGCTTATTTTGCTTAACATCATACCCTCAAGATTCATCCATGTTGTTGCAAATGGGACTATTTTGTCTTTTTTATGGCTAAGTAGCATTCCATTGTATATATATATATATATATATTGGTATATATATATATACCACATCTTCTTTATTTATTCATCTGTAGAAGGGCACTTGGGTTGCTCCCACATCCTGGCTACTGTGAAAAATGCTACAATGAACATAGGGGTGCATAAATCTCTTTGGATCATTGATTTCAAGTTCTTTGGATGAATATCCAGTAGTAGGATAGCTGGATTGTATCATATTTCTATTTTTAATATTTTGATAAATCTCCATACTGTTTTCCATAGTGTCTGCACCAGTTTGCATTCCCACCAGCAGTGCATGAGGGTTCCCTTTTCTCCACAACCTCTCCAACACTTGTTTTTTGTCTTGGTAATAATAGCCATTCTGACTGGTATAAGGTGATATCTCATTGCAGTTTTTTTTTTTTTAAAGATTGGCACCTGTGCTAACAACTGTTGCCAATCTTCCTTTTTTTAATTTTCTGCTTTATCTTCCCAAACCCCGCCCCTGTTTACAGTTGTATATCTTAGTTGCAGGTCCTTCTAGTTGTGGGATGTGGGACGCTGCCTCAACGTGGCCTGACGAGCAGTGCCATGTCCATGCCCAGGATCCAAACCCTGGGCTGCCGCAGCGGACCGCTCGAGCTTAACCACTCGGCCACGGAGCCGGCCCCCTCATTGTAGTTTTGATTTGCATTTCCCTAATAATTAGTGATGTTGAACATCGTGTCATGTGTCTGTTGGCTGTCTTTATATCTTCTCTGGAAAAATGTCTGTTCATTTCCTCTGCCCATTTTTTGATCAGGTTGTTTGGTTTTTTTGTTGTTGAGTTGTATGAGTTCTTTACATGTTTTGGAGGCTAACCCCTTGTTGGATATATGATTTTCAAATATTTTCTCCCAGTTCGTGAATGGTCTTTTCATTTTGCTCATGGTTTCCTTTGCTTTGCAGAGGCGTTTTAGTCTGATGTAGTCTCATTTGTTAACTTTTTCTTTCGTTTCCCTTGCCTGAATAGAAGTGGTATTGGAAAGGATGCTGCTAAGACCTATGTTAAATAGTGTGCTGCCTATATTTTCTTCTAGGAATTTTATGGTTTTAGGTCTTACGTTCAAGTCTTGAATCCATTTTGAGTCAATTTTTGTGTATGGTACAAGACAATGGTCTACTTTCATTCTTTTGTGTGTGGTTGTCCAGTTTTCTCAGCATCATTTGTTGAAGAGACTTTCCTTTCTCCATTGTACATTCTTTGCTTTTTTTTTTTTTTTGAGGAAGATTAGCCCTCAGCTAACATCTGATGCCAATCCTCCTCTTTTTGCTGAGGAAGACTTGCCTTGAGCTAACATCCGTGCCCATCTTCCTCTACTTTATAAGTTGGATGCCTACCACAGCATGGCTTTCCAAGTGGTGCCATGCCTGCACCCGGGATCCAAACCTGCAAACCCTGGGCAGCCAAAGTGGAACTTGGGCACTTAACCACTGCATCACTGGGCCAGGCCCCATTCTTGGCTTTTTTGTTGAAGATTAACTGTCCATAGATGTGTGGGTTTATTTCTGGGCTTTCAATTCTCTTCCATTGATCTGTATGTCTGTTTTTGTACCAGTATCATGCTGTTTTGATTACTGTAGCTTTGTAGTATATTTTGAAGTCAGGAATTGTGATGGCTCCAGCTTTGTTCATTTTTCTCAGGATTGCTTTGGCTATTTGCAGTCTTTTTTTCTTCCATATGAATTTTAGGATTCTTTGTTGTATTTCTGTGAAGAATTCATGTTCGGATTCTGACTGGGATTGCATTGAATCTGTAGATTGCTTTAGGTAGTATGGACATTTCAACTATGTTGATTCTTCTGACCCATGAACATGGAATATCTTTCCATTTCTTTTGTCTTCTTCAATTTCTTTCAATAATGTCTTATAGTTTTCAGTATACAGGGCTTTCACCTCTTTGCTTAAAGTTTATTCTCGGATATTTTCTTCTTTTTGTTGTGATTGTAAATGGGATTGTATTCTAGAGTTCTCTTTCTGCTAGTTCATTGTTAACGTAAAGAAATGCAACTGAGTGTTGGCCTGGTAGCATCATGGTTAAATTAGCACACTCCTCTTTGGCAGCCTGGGGTTTGCAGGTTTGAATCCCTGGTGCAGACCTGGCACCACTCGTCAAGCCATGCTGTGGTAGCATCCCACATAAAATAAAGGAAAATTGGCACAGATGTTAACTCAGTGAAAATCTTTCTCATGAAAAACAAAAAAGAGTTGCAACTGATTTTTATAAGTTGATTTGTACCCTGAAACTTTTCTGTAGGTGGTGATTATTTCTAATAGTTTTCTGATGGATTCTTTAGGATTTTCTATATATAGTATTTTGTCAGCTGCAAACAGCAAGAGTTTCACTTCTTCCTTTCCAATTTGGATTCCTTTTATTTCTTTTTCTTGCCGAATTGCTCTGGCCAAAACTTCCAGTACTATGTTTAATAGAAGTGGCAACAGTGGGCACCCTTGTTTTTTTCCTCTTCTCAGAGGGGTGACTTTCAGTTTTTCACTGCTGAGTATGATAAGTTTGTCGTATATGGCCTTTATTATGTTGAGGTTATATTACTTTCCTTCTATACCCATTTTATTGAGACGTTTTATCATAAACGGATGTTAGACACTCTCAAATGCTTTCTCTGAATCTATTGAGATGACCATGTGATTCTTATTCATTGTTTTGTTAATGTGCTGTATCATGTTGATTGATTTGTGGGTGTTGAACCATCCCTGCATCCGCAGGATAAATCCCACTTGATCATGGTGTATGATCCTTTTAATGTATTGCTGTATTCAGTTTGCCAATATTTTATTGAGGATTTTTGCATCAATGTTCATCAGGGTTATTGGCCTGCAGTTTTCCTTGTTTGTGTTCTCCTTGTCTGGTTTTGGTATTAGGATGATGTTGGCCTCATAGAATGAGTTAGGAAGCACTCCATCTTCTTCAACTTTTTGGAATAGTTTGAGAAGGATAGGTATTAAATCTTTGAATATTTGGTAGAATTCTCCAGGGAAATCATCTGATCAAGGAATTTTGTTTCTTGGGAGTAAACCTCTACATATTTTTAATGTAAAAACTGTTACATAGATAAGTATCTTCCATCTTCTACTTGAATAATTGTTTGAATTGCAATACATAACTTTTCATAAAAACTGATTTCATTTATTTTTAATGTTCCAGGTCATCAGCCTGAACTACTGAGTTTTTGTGAAAGCTATTTTTGTCATTCAACACCTGAACCATATCTTTATCAACACATTCATTAGCCAGCTCTTTGTCATTTGTAGATTTAAGTGTTCCAATGAAGTCATCATGTAAATGACTAATATCTTTAACATGTGAGTTCATTCTTTGAAAATAGTATATAAAAATGATAGAATTACAGGAATTTCTTTGAACAACGTGAGAGGCTTTGTATAAGTAAATACAGTGAATTTAAGGCATAGATGAATCATGAAACAAAGACCAAATTTAGTGTGGGTCACTCTGTGATGGTTTCTTTAGCAAAAATGGTTTCAGGTTTTAGGTTTTAGCCTCAAAAGACTCTTTAGGTTTTATCCACACATGTGACTTACCTCTCATCTCTAACAGCTGGCACTTAGTTGATCTTATCTAGTCCCATGACCATAAATACATAATATTTACCTGCAAGCTAACAACTCCCAAATTTATATCTTCTGTCCAGATCTCGTCTCTGAGCATCAGTCACATATATTCAATTGTCTTCCTGACATCTCCTCTAGGGTAATTCAAACATAATACACTCGAAACAGATCATTTGAGCTTTTTGCCACATCTACTGTGAGAATAAAGACCATTCTCAGCATTCAGACTGTCGACATTCCAGAAAATGTTGACATCACTCCGAAGGGATGCTCAGTTATTTTCAAGGACCCCAGAAGAACTCTGAGGAGGGATTTCAATTACATCAATGTAGAATTCAGTCTCCTTGGAATAAGAAGAAGAGGCTCTGCATTGAAAAATGGTGGGGAAATGGAAAGGAACTGGCCACTGTTTGCACTATCTGTAGTCATGTATAGAACATAATCATGGGTGTCATACTGGGCTTCCTATTACAAGATGAAATTTGCTCCACTCCTCCATAAACCTCATTATTTAGGATGGATCTCTGGCTGAAATGAGAAATTTTGTGGTTGAACAATACAGCTGCAGGGTTCGCATGAGGTGAAGCATTGCTTGTTCAGTATCTCAAGTCCAGAAAGATGTATTAGTTCTTGAAAAACATGACACTGAACTTGTATCAAATCCAGCTGTTTTGATTCATCAAATAACAACAGTTAAAAACAAAGATATCAGAAAATTTTGGTATAATATCTGTGTGTCTGAAAAAGGAAAAGTTCAGCAGGCTGATGAATAGCATCTAAGATTTATCTAGCTATGCAAACAAGATGCCAGATGATTCTTAAGACATATTAATGATATTTTAAAGATGCAATAAAAGCCCTCTATGGAAAAAACAACAACAAAAAACAAGTAGATCATCTGATTTCCCTCTATACTCACAAGGTATTTTCTGTTTTTATAGTAGGATCATCACTTGCTCAAGCCAAGAATCATCCTTAATTCCTCTCTTTCTCTTTAAACTATATTTTCTCAGTGAACAAGTTTTCTAGTTCTATCTCCAAAATACATGTCTATTCAATCCATTCTTCTTTGTCTCCGCTGCCCCTCCCTAGCCCAAGCCCCAATCATCTCTAGCCTGTATTACTACAACAGCCTTATAATTAGTCTGTTATCCCCGTTTCTTCCTTCTAATTTCTCAACAAAACGATCTTGAAAGATCATTCAGATCACAACACTTTCCTATTTAAAACTTCTCAATGGCTTTCTGATGTGCTAGAACAAAACTGAAACTCCCTACCCTGATCCACTACATGATTTGGCTTCTATCTGGATTTCTACCCATTATGCTCCCCCGATCTTTTTCTTCAGTTGTACTGTTCTTCTTTGTTTTCTTTGATGACCTGGGGCTTTTCTGGTCATAGGTCCTTTGTATCAGCTTTACTCAGATCATTTCACATGACTCTTCTTATTCTTTAAATCTTAGGTGAAATGTCACACACTGAGAGAGGTGTTTCCTGAGCATCCTAACTGGAATAGATTTCCCACTTTGAACTTCTGTTTTCTCTTTCAAAACATCTCCTTATTTCTCCTACAGAACCTATGATAGCCTTTGGGTATTTTGTCTATCCATGTGTTTCACTGCTTATTTTGTGTCTTATCAATTTCTCATTGTTTGTCACTGAAACTCCAGTGCCTGTCACCTATCAGATTCTTAATGATAAATTGTTGAATGAATGAATGACTATACTATTTTCACTCCTTGCAGAAGCTATAGTTCAGTTTCATTTATAGTTTGTAAATCCTTAGAATCCACGGGCAGTAAGTTGATATTTAGATTACAGGTGATAATTACCTTTTTAACGCTTTCTTATTCCCCACTTTTAGCATGAAAGGACTCTATTTAAGCAATTTCTAGAGCCCTTTGATATATCAAATTTCTAAATCTTTTCTTGTCTTCCTTCTCCCTGAATAATTCCAGTGGATATTTATAGGGAAACCATTTAGCTGGACACCGCAAGCTGTTTCTCATTTTCACTCAGGTTCTTACCTCTGGATGGATGCTTTCCCTATTTAACCACCTTTGAACAATTTCAACATCACACAAATCAAAATGCAAATTTGCAAAGCAAAAGAGGATTCTTTATCCCCCTTCCACCATTTGCACAGGCTGTCTACATAAATTTGTGGAAGGTAGTAAAGATAAGACAAAAAATGGGTTTGAATCAGGGGGGAAAGGGTTTAATCCGAAAAGCTCATCTCAAGTGACTGAAATCAGAGCATGAGTCAGTGCATTTATTAAGTTGCTGCATAGCCAGCTGAAATAGATCATATTTTTATATCACAAACCATGCCTTTGGCAAATAAACATGACCATAGTCACTCAATTTTAATTTTAGAGATGCCATTTCCAAACTTTCAGTGATCTTTAACACAAATTCCAGAATCCCACGGAAAGACGTAATCGGAAATCATATCATGTCATACCTCAAACTTCTGCAATAGAAGTCATTAAAATTAAATTATCTTTGGGGATTTAATGAATTTGTGCATAAAACATCTACTTGGTTATCCTTTTGTGTCACAGAGAGCATTAACCATGTTTCCTTTCAGCTGTTGCCCTAGAATCTGGTGGACCAAGTGGACAGAGTCAGAGCCCACTGTCGCTAGTCAATATGTTGGCTCATATTACCCCATGTAACACATCCCCAGAATTAGAAAACACGTTTACTCTCACAATCTCATTTGACCTTCTTTTATCCACCAACAAGCACTTAAGGACCTAACGACCTTGCATTAGTCAGAGTTCTCCAGAGAAATAGAACCAATCGTATATAGAGACAGACATCTTGGCTCCAGGAAAGGGAAAAGCAAACTGTAAGCTCAGGAAAGTGAAGATGAAAGTAGCCATTCTCATTGCCAGAGGGGGAGCTGGCTAGGCCAAGACAGAAAATGAAGGATAAAACCAACCTCTTTGTCCCCCTCTTCTCAGTTGCTCAGTCTACAACATCATAATTCCAGCAATAGAAACAGCCACACAATTTTTCAAGAGTTCTAGAACAAGGATGTTTGTTTCTCACTATCCTGGCTACATATTAGAAAAAATTCAAGATTCCGATAGAGGGAATGGCAGTGCAACATGCAGCCACCCAGGTGGTATGTAAGGCAGTAGTGTAACTGGTTGAGAAGGGGCAGAGGCAGACACTCAATTTCCCACAGGACTTTCTAGTTTTTCTTTAAGCTTAGAGAAGGAGGCAGCAGATAGCTGGGATGTGGTCTGGCTTGCCATCTCACGCCAGTGTCTATCCAGTTGGGTAAAAAAGTCCCAGAGAAGGAGAAGGAAGGGAAGCAGTTATGCCTCTGTGGTATCCATAATGCCATGAGGCTGCAGAGAGGGTACCCAGCTGGGTGTCTGAAGACCACTGAATGCACAATATGGCAGAGAAGCGGCCCTCCTATCCAGACTAGGTAAGAGCATCTTTAGCTTGAGAGATCAGTGAACAGGCCACAGGTTTCAATTTTTATACACATCAGCAGTTGATGCCAGCTGGGCATTAGATATTATTCTGGAGCCCAGGATATTTCACAAGAACCTATATACAAGAAAATTGAAGTCAGAGTAGTGGATAATATCATCTCTGTAGAGTATGTAGTATGAGAGAAGAGAGGTGTAGGACAGAGCTCTGAGTTTTGAATCAAAGTTACCAAAAGAAAAGAGTGTTCTGAGTAACAAATAGTCAACTGCATTTACTGCTACTGACTAATGACTAAAAATCTCCATTGGACTTGGAATTTGCAAGTTGTTAATGACCATAATAAAAACAGATTTTGTGAAGAGGAGAAGAATCAAAAACGGAATGGAGTGGCTGTTCAGTAAGTGAGAAAGAGAAGGATGGATGAGGAAATAGAGGCAACAGCTATTGTCCCTTCAATAAATTTGACATTGAATCGGAGAGAAATCGGGTAATTCTTGGAGAAGGAAGTGGAGTAAGACAAGGTTGTTTTTTGTTTGTTAAATCATGTATTTGTTTTCAGGGAGAATTCTGAGCATATTTTGTTGTTCTGGGGAAGGAACCAGAACATAGGGAGAGTAGATAATACTCCCCATAAGCTCTGAAGTGAGCAGGAAAACCATCATGGCCTCTATTTTGCAAATAAGAGAAGTGAGATGTTAAATTAATTGGCTTGTTAGGGGCTGGTCCTGTGTAGTGGTTAAGTAAGGTGCTCCCTGCTTTAGTGGCCTGGGGTTCTTGAGTTTGGATCCTGGGGGCAGACCTATGCCACTTGTCAAGACATGCTATGGTGGTGACCCACATACAAAATAGAGGAAGACTGGCACGGATGTTAGCTCAGGGCTAATCTTCCTCAAGGAAAAAAAGAAGGAAGATTAACAATAGACATTAGCTCATAGCAAATCTTTCTCACCAAAAAAAAAAATAAATAAAAATAAAAAAGATGAGATAACTAGTGCTAGTGAGTATGTGGAGAAAAGAAAACTCTTGCACACTTTTGGTGGAAATGTTACTTGGTACATCCACTGTGAAAAATAGTACAGAGTTTTCTCAAGAAAAAAAAATTAACTGGCTTGTTGAAAGTCACAGAGAGGGATGATCCACTTGGACAGGAAGCAAGGCCTTTACTTCATGAAGACATTGGTAGATGCTGTGATTGCTTAAATGACCTTTAATATCCCATTCCACGTCCATTGAATTCTGATTATCCAGGTGTTTAATAAACACCTGAAGTTCTTGTGACCTTTGCATGTGAGGGAGTCATGGTTGTAACTCCTGATACTGTAATTGCTCGGTGCTGTTTACTTACTCGGAGTACAGAGGGCTGCTGCTTTGTCCTTTCTAATCCTGGGGAAGAGGAAAAGAGGATGCTTAAATGGAGAGAAGAAGATGAAAACAATTCTAGTCTCGGGCAACAGGTAGAGGGAGATGAATGACTTTTCCAGTCCTTAGTGCTGGGTCAACTGAAGAGCAAGATTCTTTACTCTTTTCATGAGATTGGGGGAAGCCACAGTGTGGTTTTTTCTAAATGTAAGGGAATTGGAAGGAAAATGGGGCTGACGTTATTGGCACCAATTTTTAATTATAACAGCTAATAATAGCTAATATTTATTGAGTCTGGCTAAGTGTCAGGCACATTAAGGTGATAGCAGTTAAACATCTCATTGAGTCCTTATAATTTTCTGAGTAGGATATGTTTGCCCTATATTAGTAATAGAGACTGACTGATTAAAACCCTCACTACCACTTATAAGCTATGTAACTTTTGGTCAGTTATTTTGGTCAGTATCCTTATCTATGAAATTTGAGTGATAACAATAAACCTATCTTTGTAGGGTGTTATGAGGAGCAAATGAGTTCATGTTTATAAACCATTTAGAATCTCACAGTGAGCAATATCTAAGTATTTATAAAATAAAATAAATATCTGAATTTAAAGTACATATTCTTTCCACTCCACCAGCCCAGAACTA
Source organism: Equus caballus (assembly GCF_041296265.1). Lineage (NCBI taxonomy): Eukaryota > Metazoa > Chordata > Mammalia > Perissodactyla > Equidae > Equus > Equus caballus. The sequence goes on from NC_091687.1 coordinate 46,761,838, forward strand.
TGTTTCAGTTTCCTGATTCCCTTTTGGACTAGTAATGCGGTTTCCTAGAGCAAAATAGGCAATCATAATTCTCGTAACACTGTAATTCAAATAAACCATAGATTAAATAGAATTTTGTGGACTATCTAAGAAACTAATCACCATGCATCATAGTTGAACCTGAAATATATTTTTCTGTAGGAGCAAAAAAGAACATCAAAGAAATATTTCTTGTGGGATGGGTTGGAGATTGCTTGTCAATTAATCACAGGAAATGGAAGAAAGATAACACCTTCCAGTGAGTTATCAGTGAGATGGTTTCTCCATTCCTGTTCACCTGGTTCAGTTTAATTGCTTAAACTGGAAATACACGCAGGAACAACAGCATAAGAGTATCTGAACGTTTGAGAGAGCAGTGAAAATTACCCTTCTGCTTCATGAAATTTCTTACACTCTAGTCTTCAATGAATTTTAGGGACAAGAAGTGGTTACTGAGTAACTGAAATCATTTGAACTTATGTTAGACTATCTTCTTTTTTCCTTTGGACTGCTGACAATGTCTGTTTTCCATAAAATTCAGAGATTCCACTACCTCAGCCAAGCATGAGTGTCTTTTACAATAACGTTTTCCTTACCAGTTGAGTTCTTACATGTGAAAATGCTTTGAAAAATAAAAAGCATTATAAAAGTATTTCTTTTTATTGTGGTGTTATTTTCTATGTTTAAGAACTCTACTGGGCTAAGTGGTACTGAGTTTATTCTGAATTACACTGAAAGTGGGAATTTGCTTGAGAAATTACCTAATCTTGAGAAATGGGATGGTTTTCCTGCATCTGAAATATCTGTTTAAACTGAGGGTAGTATGAAGGTCAAGATAAGACTGAGAGAAGCAATTGGTCAAAAAGATAAGTAGAACTTGAATGAATTAATTATGTTTTTATATTCTAGAAAATCTCTCAAATGCCCAATACACATTCAATAACTCCTAATAGTAATTTATAAATGTCTGATTTGATAGTATAGAGATAAGTAAACATGCATCATTTTTTCACTGACATACTGAATAGAATAATGTCATTAAAAATAAATTCCATAATATATAAACTTTATACATCATTGCCCAAGAATAAGAACACATTAACAACTTTAATAAACTAGTCATATTCATGAATTATTACCAGAAATATGTATATTTTAAATCTCTGCACATATGTGTTCTCTCTGAACAAAATATAGTCAGTTCCTAACAATTTAGTGTGTACATGAGTATACTTGGGGTGAGTTAGGACAATACGTTGTTATCTTCTGTTTATTGCTTCCAGTTTATTTTCCACCCTGCTCTGTCCCCAAAAGCCTAACCGATGTGGGCCACATCAAAGCATTTCCTTACTATCTGGCTTCTGACTGGATTTGGTCAACAGGCTGCACCAACAGGAGATCAGAGGGAGAGAGGAGAGTGATGCAGGGGTGTTTATTCACTTGTGTGTCTCTCTGCCAGCTTGTGATTAGTTGAATGTGTCCCTTTTGCCTGTAACTCCCCTCAGGAGGCCCTCTCCATATAGCTGTCCTCTTTAGGTTCCAGTAATAGCTTGCTCCCATTGACCTTTTAGACCTAGAAAGTAGTACTTTTTTTCTTGTTATTACTAGCCTCAATGTATTACAGTATCTATTGATAATGTCTTTAAACCTTTGGAACTAATCTCTTTATTAAAATCTCCTCAAATTACCCCATTGGAGTGATCCTTTTGTTTCCTGGCTGACAGTTATAGTGTACGAAATGGATTTCCCACAGTACTGAGTTTTGGGGCAATATCGTGCATGCCAACATCATCTCTTGTGTGCTGTGTTTCAATAGCCTCCTATTGGTCTCCCTGCTTCCACTCTCACTCAGCTAAAGTCTATCTTCAACACAATAACCAGAGTGATCTTGCTAAAATGTAAGAAAGATCAGATCATTTCTCTACTTAAAGCTCTTGGAGGGCTCTAAATCTAAAAGTTCAAGACATCTATGGCCTCAGAACCCTAACAATCTTCCCCAGTCCCTTACCTTCCTGCTCTGATTTCTATTAGTAACCCCCTCTCATATTCCACTGCTCTCAATCTTTCACTGTTTCTTGAATACACAAGGCATTCTCCCTGCTAAGCATCTTAGCACTTGTTATTCCTGCTGCCAGTAATGTTTTTCCTCTTGGCTCCATCACTCACCAATCAAATTTTAGCTTCTAAATGTGGGCTTTTCTGAATACCCTATTAAATGAACCCCCATCCTGCCTTAGGCTTCCTTACATAGTCTTATTTTTTCCCCCAAAGCTCTTATCACCAACAAACATATTTATTTTGTGCCATGTTTCCCTAAAATTTTTTTAATTACATAAAAATTGGTTTATTTTTGTTTGCCCCTGTACTCTAAATGTCTAGAACAGCACCTAGCACTTAGGAACTTACTACATAGTAATTGAATGAATGAATGGGTACAGATTACTCCCTGGAGTTCAGTCACATTTTATTCAGGTCACTGTGACTTTAGTTGCAGTGTAGTACTAATTAAATTAATTAAATCAATCATCAAAGAAATTATTGAAACTAACAATTCTATGCTGAAAATTTCATTGCTCTCTGATACTTACGTCTTTTTAGTATACACAAATAGGCAAATTCAAGTCTTAACTTACTCTTAAATCAATGGTTGAGAATAATGTAAGTCAAGTGACTCTGTAGCTCTAGACTTTTAAACTAGTTCTACTCGTGAGTTATACTGACTGCAGAGCCTGAGACAAAGTCACTTTAATTTCTCTGTGCTCCACTTTCCTTAGCTGTAAAATTAAGGAGAGGATCAGATGATTCCTAAGGTCCATTCTTCCTCCGAAATTCTGAGAGTTGGTTATCATACAAAATACCTTTTGAATATGTTTATAGATTTTAAAATGTCATCTAAAATTATAGTGTAACTAGTGCAGTGCTATCACTGGGAAGTGATCTCTACAGGAAGCACATAGAACTTATTATCGTTTGTCTTCCATCTTCTTTGCTCACAATATATCATGAAGTCTCTTTCTGGAGGATAAGAATGGATAAAATAATCAGGAGGCTAATGATCACAGATAACCCACTGGCTGGAACCAAAGTATAATTTTGAGTTGATTGTTCTTTACCAATATATTGAGAATATATTGAAATATGTATGAAATATGTTGTGAGAGATGAAATACGTCAGAATTTCAGATTGCATTGCGATAAATATTTTTGTCTTTTATATTTCTGGAAATGTACTGGGTACCATCTCACAGATTTCCAAATCCAATCAAAGACTTTAAATGGTCTTAAATGAGTACTTTAAGTTGAAGATGAACCTTTTATATTTGTCATATTTTTCACCTTTAGGTTTGAAACTTGACCCATGAAAAATTCATGTAAAATTGAAGGAAGTCTCCAGATGGTTCTCTTTATCTATTTATGGATCGGCAAATACAAAGCCACAGATTTCTAAATTTTTCTCAATACCTGTATTGTGCCAACACAGCAAAAATCAGATGCTATTTATCACTTTTGAAATTTCACCACCAGAAATGTTATTAATTTTAATGATAAAATCCTGTTATACCTTACATGGCGTTGACCTTTTGAGCTCTCAGACAAAATGTGCCATTTAACCATAAAGTGGTATTATTGTTATTTGGAAATGAAATAGAATTTCTTATCCTTCTGTAATAGCATGACAGACAAAAATATTTGTATCTCCTGTAATTTTTTTCTCTGTGCAAAGTATTAAGTGCAATATTCATTTCGAAATAAATGTTGCCTATATACTTATATGTGCATTTTCTTTGAAATTTCTAGAAAGTAAAAACAAATAAATATACACAATTATTTATACACTTCCAGCAGATAGCTGGAAATCACACTTTTCTTACATTTATTGTTTTATCTGCCTCAATTGGTTTCGATAAAATATGAGCTAAAATCAATAGTTATTAATATACCCAGCCCCATAAATGTCTTTTCATCCTCCTACAAAATAATTTTCTTATCCTGCATCAATTCATCTTGATTATGAAACTGAAACGAATTCTCAGTTGAGCAAAAGATTCAGTGTCTGCTTGTCAGACATTTGGACAGTGGAAAATTCTTTTGTTTGGAAAACAAAGAGCTCACAATTTCTAGCCTCTTACGTTTGATGATATTTGTTTCCATCATGCCATTTTACTTATTGAACAATACATGGGAGAATGCTTTCTACTGGCTTCAAACGTAGTCTTATAACAGGCATCGTTCAAAGAAAAGCCTCTCTACATGCATCACAATTTCTTCCTTGCTGCTGCCATTTCGTATACACTTAGGTGATACATCCATCCTCATTACAAACCACTCTTCCTTATGGACAGACTATTCCCAACAATCAACCAAGCCACTTCTTCTTCTGGATTTAAAATATCCTCACAACATTCATTCTTACCGCTTTTCTTTTTGTGGTCCCCAATTAACACCATCTCTTTTTTTTTATTTTTTAGAATAATATCTCCTACATTTATTAATGCCAATATAATGTAAAGACTTTATGGGTAGGAGGAATCAAGCACTGCCAAGTAGTGGATTTAAAAATAAGTAGAATCCCAAAAGAGCGGCTCTTAAAAAGTATGTTTAATCATTGCTAGAAGCTTAGAGCATAACTATCTTATACTTCTAGTCACCTACCATTTAATATTTATAAGGCACATTTCTACTTTTCATGAAGCTTAAATATTCTATGATTATTGTTTCCATAATTTCACAAGAGTACCCTCAGAGAAAGTATACTGGAAGTTAGAAAATTACTTGATGTGGAAAAGGGGACAATGACGCATGCATTTGAGACCCTGTGTGATATAGAGGAGTAAAAGTAATTAACTAGGAGGTAGGGTATATGGGTTGCATTTTGGCATCTGTCACTTGCTGCGTCTGTGACTGAGCAAATTCTTTGATTCCTAAGTTCTTTAGTTTTCCTACCTGGCAATGAAAGAAATGACTGTCTTGCTCTATCTTTTATGTTATTTGAGAGTTTATTGATAATGTGTGTGAAAGCACTTTCAAAATATAAAATGTTTAAAAATATTACCTTCAAACATTACTTAAAACTCTGTATTCCTGTCTATATACCACCTACAGAATCAACTTTCTTTTCCCTCCACACACCCCCACACAAAAATTGCTCCTCCTTTTATAAGAATATAAACAGTTGAAAATTCCCCGTCATGAGCCTCCACAATGCCAGGTTCCCTCTTCTTTTCTGTATTGATTTTTCGTGTGTGTGTCAGATTTTGTGCCAACTGCCTCATGTCACTTTTAAAAATACTTAAACGATAGGGTTATCAATAAATAACAATAATGAAACTACACATGCTTGGCTGTCAATTTCAAGATACTTACACCCAATTCCACTGTATCTTAACACAGATATATCTTAAAATAGCCCTTTCTGAAGCTTGTGATCCACTAGGCTTAAGCCCAATTCTCATTCCCTGTGCAAAAATATCGTTTTGTTTTTTTCACTTCTTGAACTTTTCATTCAAAACATCTATGGATAGGCCAATTCCTACCTTGTAATACCTCTTACGTTCGTGATCACCAACTTTAGATGACGTCACATCTTGTTTACTGGACTACAGAAACTACTGCTGCTACTCCTACTGTTCTATATCACTACTCAGTGCCTTATCTTCTCATCTATGAAAAAGGGATGGTAATAATAGTACCTAGAATTTTTATTTTGATTAAGTTAGTAAATAAAAAATAATGTAGATATACATTCCTTGAAGGAAGGAGCAGTATTGTATTTCATAAATTTTTGTATATTCCCCACAATATTTAACACTATAGCAGTTTTCTGCCCATGTACATAATATTTATCCTTTGAGCACACTGAATGCCAGATAGCTAATATATTTGTGTGTGTTCATAAATATTATATACGCATGTATATATGTATATGTGTGTTTACGTATATCTGTCTATATATACATAGTATTCATGCATACTTTTTGTTCAATTTCTTACTATCTAGTGAATAGTACTAAGTACTAATTACTATTCAAAAGAACTCTGAGAGATAGATGTTACTGTCCTCATTTCACGGATGAGAAAACTGTGGCTTCAGGAAGTTACAACATTCTTGGAATTACTCAGCTAAATAGTGCAAAACAGGATCCCAAACTCAGGTTCTTCTCTCATAAGTTAATGCTGCTTATACCACTTCATTTAATTGCCAGAAACTATTTTAGCCAAAGATGGCGGCATCGTAATTCAGAGCAGCCGCCTGTGTCTAGTCTCCCTTCCTCACTCAAGCCTGAGAAGAACTCCTTCATCAGCTGTTTCGAATGGATGAGACAGGACATCATTTTCCCATGTTGGAAACTTGAGCAGAGTATGGCCACTTCCATGCTCTACTCTGAGAACATGTGTGACTTCATCTACATTAAATCTAGTGATCAAACATCTTTGTAACACCCCTCAGCCCATCCAAGCATTATTAGCTTTCAGTAAGGAAGTTTCCTTCTTCATGAATTGAGTCGAGAAGATACTCCTTGAGAATGCAAGAATCCCTTCATATCAGTTTAGCTGTGTTTTTGAAAAAATTGATGAAATTCTGTTATCCCTTGGATTCAGCATAAAGCTGGCATCAGTAGTGCCAAAAAAACACACATGAATTAAAAATTTTGATAAGCCAATTGGTTCCTCTGGCCTATGATTCTCTCAGGTTTAAAAGTGAGCATGTTTCTCTATATTACTCATCAATTATTACATCATTGTACTAAATAAAGTCACATTTTCTGAGATGTTTCTGAAATACACTTTATAATGTATTTTAGGTAGAAAGTTCTTGCGTTCCTGGCTGTCCGCTTCCTGAAACTTAGTAGTTATTCACCTTAATCCTGTAAATTTAGTGCTCTGTAAAGTAAATTTACTTCAAATGAAGAACACTTTTCTATAAACATCCATGTGCATAGTTTTATTCTCCAGTGAGTCTGACTTTATTGCTCTAAGCAAATATTCCTTGATTTCATTTGTAAAATATTTCTGAAGAAACAAAGATGGCTTTGAACATATTTTCATTTTTCCCCTTTTACTGAGATTATGATGCCTTTGAACAGTCCTCAGATGAATTTCACCTTTCCTTTTTGTCTATTTCAAAGAAAGGGAGCCTTTGAAGAGCACTTTTTTTTTTTATATATATATCTAAAGCTTCTCTTACACATAAATGAAATTTCCATTTAATACTTTGGGTTTTCACTGAGAATAGGCTATGCTCAGTGGAGACAGAGGAAAACAAATCTATTTGTAACTCTTCCTATTCTCTATGGGGACACATGTCCCGGTCACTTGTCACTCCTGCTGCTCTGCACACAACAGGGATGCAGCAGAGCCCCAAAAGAAGCACAATTTGCCACAGGTATGGGGACTCTGAGTGAGCATAAGGTTGGTGCCTTTTGCATTTCATTTTCATGCGTCAGGGGTTAGTGAAGAAAGTATGACAGAAGAAGAATATGGGGGACATGAGAAGCCGAATTCTACTTTACCTCTCCTGTGCCCTTCCAAATCTACCTGATCAGAGATACAGAGAGAACACTTTCACTCTTTCACTGTGGTGGTTATCAGAATCCTGTCTACTTCTTTACTCTTAATTTGTACAAAAGAAACTGAAAAGGTAAGAACTATTTTTATGGGATGCAACAGTCATGCTATGGCTACCATACACTTTCTGGGAATGGCTTTTCTGTTTTTCATCCTTGATTAAAAAAAATGTATTCAAGTTATGTCTAAGATTGTGAATTCTTGTTCAGTGGCAATTCTACTTAGGGTGTTATGTGCGAGCAGAATATACAAATCATGGTTTAATTTTAGAAATTAAAATGTGATAGGATATTGATTTTTATCTTAAAAAAAGGAAACTACAACTTGCATGGAAATAGACTATAAGGGGGATACTTGGGGCTAAATTTCAGGGGGTCTGCTCATTAATTTTAAAATTCAGTTGAATAATGACAGTATTTCATATAAGTACATGACAATGTAAAAGTAAGAACTTCTAATTGTCCTTCTTTTCAATATTTAAATAAATCAAAACTTGCATGACAGCACTAAAGTAGAAAAAATAGATGTTACAGGTCTGTGATACAGGCTAGAGACTGGAGACAAAAAGATTAGACAATATTTTAAAGTCGTACCCTGCGCAGTGGCATCTTCCATTCTTCTCGCTTCCTGTTAACAAATAAATAAATAAATAAAAACACTGTAATTATATATCTTCTTGCCAAATTTCTGTGTCTCTCCATACTGAAAAAATAAGTCCCCAAACTTTCTTTAGCTATTAAAGTTTCTGGATCACATGTCCCTGATTTACCTTTTCAGCACTCCTCTACAAAAAAGAATTCTACTATCAAATGGCTCTATTTGTTGTCTGATATTTCCCATTTGCTTCAGTTAGGCTTATGCCAGAATGTAATGTCTTAATATAAACATCTGTCTACGTAAGCATACCTCAACCCATATCTTCAGTCAAAGCTCTCTCTCTTCTTCAAGTGTGTCTTCAAATTCAACCTCAAACATAAAGCCTTCCTGCTCAACTCACCCAATTCATTCTTCTGAGCACTTGTTTTGTACCATTTCTGGTACTTATCCTTAATATGTTAATATATACTTGATAGATCTCAGTTGACTCAATTACGCTTTTAATTCTAGGGAAAGGGGCACCAATATTTTAACATCTTTGAATTCCCCCAGTACTTAAGGTAATGTCCTGTAAAAAAGATGTGGGTGAAAGAATGAATTGTTCTTGAATGCTTTTGAATAGCTTGTTTCCACTAATTATTATTATTTTATAGTTTATAATTTATCACTTACATACTATTAAAAATTTAACTTTCAAAAAGAAAACCTGTGGATTAATTTTACTGAGTTCCCCGTGTAGGGGAGCAGAATTTGCTACCCCAAAGTGTGGCTCTTTGGTTTGATTATTTTTAAGAATAAAGAATCAGGAAGAAATTTTGACCTTTCCCCTAATTGCCTAAAAGAATTTAAGATAGAAGGCATGGTTCAGGAAGGAGCTGTCACCATAGATAACTATAGTATAATATGAACTAGGTGTGGTAGACAGGGAGGCATCCAGTAAGTCCCATTTGATCAAAGTCCTCTCCATGTTTCATTGTCTTTGGAAGACATGGCAAACATCTGTCTATCAAACATTTGCTTTTCCATCTCCATGTGAATTCCCTGCTTCCCCTTTGAAGTCCAAAATGACTACCCCCAACACCCTCCTTTGTCTTTAGCTGAAGATGGTTTAAGGTGGTTGCTTCTTTGGCCATTTTGGTGAAGTATTCAGGTTTCCTGGATTTATCCCATGTATACATGTTATTAAATTTGTTTGACTTTCTCCTGTTATTCTGTCTCCTGTCAATTTAATTCTTAGACCAGCCAGAAGGACCTAGAAGAGGAGAAGAATATTTATTCCTCTCCTATACCCCTCTCACTTCTTTGTTCACATCTCCACTCACACTTCACACCACCTTTACATATTATTTAGTCACTCTTTACCACCCCACTTTATTTCTCCACTAAAAAACCTTCGATGGACTCTTGTGCTTACAAGGCAGAGTCCAATTACCTCAACCTACTCTTTCAGTCTTATAATCACTCTTATGCAACTTTTTTTCTCCTCTAATCTTACCCTTCTAGCCTAGTCAGTCTCTTCATTTTCTTAATATAATTATTTTTATGATGTACGTATTTCCCTTTAAAATAAGGAAAAAGACATGAATGTTCTCTCTCTTTATATATAATTACTTAACGTTGTTTGGAGTTACCAGCTAATGCAATTATTGAAGAGACAGAAAAAGGAGACATAGAAATTAGAGAGCAGAATGTAAAATGATCATTATCTGCAAATAATATGACTG